>NC_056626.2:9441979-9546979 GCF_002870075.4 Lactuca sativa | reverse complement strand
TGACGCTTGCTCTCAAAGTTTGAAGAAGACTAGGATTGCAATTGTTATTGCTATATAACAATCAAGGTATGTTTTCTTAACCTTATTTTATAGATTTTGAAAATATACTAGTGTAATTAGGGTTTTCCATTTGATGTTCAAAAGTTGTATTTTCAATTAGAGAAAACATAGATCAACAATTAGGGTTGCATGTATACATAGGGTTTTTGTTTGTTATACTCAAAACCCATCAATGAAAAGATTACAAGAGGTAAAGAAAGTGGAGAAGGAGGAAATTGTCACACCCCCGAACCAGACGGTGGAAACGTCCGAGGGCTGTCGTGACTTAATTGAATACCATAACATTGAATATATATGAAACATAACATCATTCTTCACCATGCATTAATATAGTACAACTGATAAGGTTTACATTGAGTACAATGTTTTAGCATTACATTCCCAAAAATAAATTGTTCAGTACATAGATTAACAAACGGCAAGCCATCACTGAGTACGGTTTCCTTTGGTTCACTTGCTACCTGAGAATACAAGTATTTTGAAAAACGTCAACATATGAAATGTTGGTGAGTTCATAAGTGGTATTTGAAAAGCAACGTCTTGTATTGTTTTGAAAAACTACCAGAAAATCTGATATTTCCTGAAAAGAGTTTATGAAAAAGTTTGTGAAGATCCATAAGTATGCTTGTTTGTTTCTATAGTTGTAAAAATTGTTCATTAAACTTGTGTACATTTCGAAACCGTATATATTGAAAAACCCTAGGAAAACCCGATGTTTTCCTAATACTTTGAATTCCATGTAGTTGTTGTACCATCGCGGCGTGTGAAGTCATTGATTCCAGGCGACGTCGGATTATTGCGCATGGTGAATTGCTATAAACACGCGTTACACAAACGACCAGTTTACAACTATACTAACGATCCCGTAGGCGTCTTCCGTACTATTCACGTAATCCAACCGCCCTGACTTCTTGTAATCCCACATCCGAAGAGAAAGAGGGCACGAAGACCTCGATAACTCCGTTAGCCGGTTGGGGATAAGAAAAGAGTGCGAAGGGCCCTTGACCCGATTCGCATTAACATAACTGACTTTACTAGGAGTACCAAAGGACCCTTGGGGACCAATAGTATAATAGCCATTGAAAGTCCTTTTACGTTGTGTTGGATCATGTAAGACTCAACAACTCGTAAGGTTGAAGTCTTCGGGCCTAAAGATCAAGCCATTGGGCTAGCTAGGCCCAACAAACAAGATTTTACACTTTGGGGCCCAAAGATGGTGCGTCCACATCTGTGCACTCTCACGTGTGTATTGAATTCCCAAATTTTCCGTGTACGAATCGAGTGGTAGTCGTGTTAGTAGTTTCGGGTTTGTTATTGATTCGAGACCGAATCAATTCGTTAGATAACGATTTTTGGTGTTGATGTGTATTGTAATTCGTCGGTAGTCGTAGTGCCAATATTTGATTACAACGGATGTATCGAATTAGCATTGACATTTTTCTGTTTTCAGCCCCTCTTATTTTGTAAATTACTTTTTCAACCCTTTGCATAAATAAATTTCTGGTTTAGTCCTTAAACTATTTTTCTTGGCATTTTAACATCAAAACTTATTGGAATTGGTATTTTTCAGCACATTTTTAGTTGAAAACAGTTTTAGTCCCTGAAAATACAGTTTTCTCGGTTGGAACCTTCCTTTTTCGCAATTTTACACTTTTGGCCCAAATTAGAAAATTTTTGCAACTTTGGTCCTTTTTAATTATGAAAAGCATTTTTAACCTTAGAAAAGGACTTGGGACACTAGTAGTCCACTGTTTTACAGAAAAACACAGTTTTGGTCCTTCAAAACAGAAAATTTCGCATATTGGGCCCTATTGGGCCAAAAATGTCATTTTTAGCCCATTAAGCTTGAAATTTATATTTTTAACCCTCCAAAAGAGTATATTTCCAGAAAATACTTTATTGAAACTGTTTTGACTCTTCTCATCCATCAGAATTCGTAATATGTCATTTTGGGCCCTTTAACTTTATTTTTTTTTAACATTTTGTGTCCAAAAAATGAGTTTTTAGCCCAAAGGAGATGTTATTAAGCCACTTAGCAATTTTTCTTGGAATACTTTGTATGTAATAATATAGTTTATGCCAATATCATTTAACATAAAATATATCTCGATTTTTAGGAGCTTATGGTTAGATCCAACATCATAAACACACAAAAACACACATATAAGCATAGAAATCATACAAGACATACAAAACACATATAGATCTACACTTTCACTTGTATTCCCCCCCCCCCCCCCCCCCACAAAACTTATAAAACAGAAAAATAGGGAGTATGAAGCTCACCTTAGGGTGTGGTTTCGGTTTTTGAAGAAAAGATGGAAGAAAGCTTGGTGATTTTTGGCCTTAGTACCCTTTTCTTGAAGATCTCGAGTTTGAGGGGTTCTAAGACACAAGTTTATGATTTCATGAGAGTTAAGAAGAGATTTTTGGATATAAGAAGAAGTCTAAAGTATGGATCCAAGCATTAACTTACCTAGGTAATGATTTTAGTGAATGATTCTCCTTGTGAAGCCCTTGATTCTCGAAATTTTTGAAGGGGGAGGGAGGAATGCTCTTCAAGACTTAGAGAGATTGGAATTGAATTTTTGTGATGTGTGTGTGTGTATCCTCGGCCGAGAGTGAGAGGTAAGGGAAGAAGAGTGACTTTGAGGTGACATATGCATGGAGAAATGGGATTGCATGGAGGTTTGGAGTGTAATGCATGGATATCCATGAGGTATTATTGATGTGGCATGATGAAGTCAACTCTTCATCTTTGCCTTGGGATTTTGGGCCGAAATTTAAAAAAGAAAGGAGGGTTTTGGGCTTTAATGCCCTTAAGCCCATCATTAGAGTTAAGTTGGATGATTGTAAGATACAAGTGTGATTTTTATATCTTGTTGGGATAGTTTAGGTTAATTATGGTTCAAAACTTTTAATTTATTTCATTCTAGGCCCAATATGGCCCATAATGTTGAAATAAATTAATGTGGGTCCAATTAGAGCCCAATTAAGGGTTCTAAGCCCATGATAGTCAAATTGGAAGCTTATTGGTCCATTGAGTTCAATAAGGAAGTCCTAGTCCAAAAATGGACTTAAACAAGAACTTTTAGGGTTTCCAATTGCTTGTTGACTATTTGTAGTATTTGTATGATGTATTTGATTGAAGTTTTTGATGTCATAATAATAGGTATCACACATGCTCTTAAGTTTTTGATTCAACATTTTACTTAGGTATAGTGATTACAAGACACAAAATTTCTAGTTGTGACAGAAATGAAATCTTAGAAATGGTAATGGAAAAGCCTGGTAATATGGACCGGAGGATGACAAATGTGGATTAATCTATACATGCCATACAAGTGGGTTGTGATAATTGCAATAGACCGCACTTGAAAAATGATTGTGATTTAGATGAGAACGAGAATCGAAAATCTTAAGTATGTTACTCTAGTGGTGACCGGTATGATGAAGATTGGAGGAAGCCTAAGAAGGAATGGTTTCCATATGAAGAATACAAGAAGGCTAAAGAGAGAAGTATTGGCAAACTGGATGAGGCTACTTCCAAAAAGAACAACCACCAAACTCATGGAAGCTAGTGAAAAGAGGCATGATGCTACTGATGCTACAATTAGAAACCAACAAGCTTCCATTACAAACATTGAGAGTCAACTCGGGCACTTAACCAAACTCGTCAACAAACAATTAGTACCTAAAAATCCCAAATCAAATCCACAACCACACGTCATGACGATCTCCTCTGAAGAAGAAATGATTTCTGAGCCCATAGTAATCCTTAATGATGCTAGGAAGCAACCTGATCCACAGCCGTTAGAAGATAAGTTCGAAGCAGAAAAGCAATTTGCTCAGTTTTCATGATGTGACGAATAGTCTGTCACGTCGTGGTCTGAGCAAATTCGCAAACATGCTTCTTATGTTAAGCCATATCGACCTTTTTTTACCTTATCGTTCTCGAGCAAGAACAACTCCATTAGAACAAGAGCATAGAAGATTCTTCAAAACCAAGTAAAGGGTATTCCTATTAATATCCCATTTATTGAAGCAACAACTAAGATGTCCAAATGCACGAAATTCATTCAAGATCTTCTCGACACTCGTCAACAACTAGAAAAGATGTCCAAGGTTGTTCTTAATGAAAAATGTTCAGCGGTCATAATGGAAGGAATACCAACAAAGATGGGAGATCCGGGATAGCTAATGTTACCATGTGAGTTTGGAAATGCCACGAAGACATTTGCTTTAACCAATTCTGGAGCTAGCATAAATTTGATGCCTTATTCTTTCTATAAAAAGCTTGACCTTATAGAATTGAAGACCACAAGAATGATGATCCATATGGAAAATTGTTCGGTCACTTATCCTTGAGAAATAGTATAAGATTTATTGGTTAAAATTGGAAAATTCATTTTTCCAATTGATTTTATGGTCTTAAATATGAAAGAGGATGAAGATGTACTAGTTATTCTTGGATGTTCACTATGCAAAACCGCAAGAGCCCTGGTAGGTATTCGAGAGGGTAAGCTTACATTACAAGTGGGGAATGAGGAGATTACGTTCGGAGTTGATGAAAGATCTAATTACTCGAAGGCACAAGAAGAAGTATTTCTTATGGATGAGTTACATGAAGACAATGAGCTTGAAGAGTTGGAAAAAGTAATGAAAGAAGAGTTACGAGTTTGGGAGAATCCAAAACTGAAAGAAGATTTCAGTCTTACCAAGCCTAGGACCTCCACTCAAATGGTCGTTGATGTTTTTGCTTTTAGCATACCAAAAGCTAAAGTCGAGGGAGAGAATAAAGATGAAGAACTTAGTGTAAGTGATGAAGAGGAGGATCAAGTTAGCTAGGAGATCACTCTTGACAAAATGGAGGTGGACAAGAAGGAACCCGCTGAAGATAAAGAAAAGAGCACGCTGGCTAAAAAATCTTAAGAAATCAAAAGAAAACAAGATACATGCGTTAACGCAAGGAAGAAGGAGAATTAGAAGGAATCTTATAGAAGACGGGTTGCGACTTACAATAGGAAACGCCTTGAGATAAAGGAGAATAGGGAGATTTCACTCTTAACCGGCACAATATAAAGCGGGAAGGAGTCTGACTCACGAATCCATCAAAAGAAGTGCTTAACTAGAGGCAACTCAAGCTCATTTTGCATTTTTCTTTCCCTTTTCTTTTTAGTTTATTTGTTTTTCATTGTTTTGTTTAATTCTTAGGATTAGTCATTCTCTTATCTTCTTTTAAATTTAAGTGTTGGATCTAATTAGTAAGTGGCAAAAATTTATAATTTTTAAAGAAAACAAATTTGGATTTTTAATAATATTCAGTACCCATGACGTGGCTTTGTATTGCCACAACGTGCGGATTCAAGTGAGTCTCGATTTTTTTTTCCAATTTAAAACTCACTACGTGACCTTTAAGGGTCACGACGTGGCCAAGTGGGGACCAGTTCCTTTATACTTCAAAACAAACCCATTGTCTAACACTTTTTAGTTACCACTTACGACGTGAGAAGAGAAATACTCCCATTTGGTCCCTAACTTTGATTTTCAGCTGAATTTTATTGTTTCTTCCTATATTTTGTGTTTCATCTACAACAAAGGTATGATTTATCCATTTATTTCCTTTAATTTTTCTGATTTTATGCTTGAAAGTTAGGGTTCGCTTTTTAGGGTTTCTTATGTAAAATTCATGCATTTTTCTGAGAAATTGGGGTTTGCATGTGTTCTTAACCGACTTAGATTGATTGTTAGACAAAACCCTATGGATGAATTTGGTTCAATTTAGCATAAACCACGACCAAATGGAGAACTACTATCGGACCAATGTCACGATGGGCATCATGATGTGAATACTGGAAAATATGACATTTCATTTTTAAGTTAAATTTGACTTTCTTGGTTTGTTTTGTGTTTTGTTAGTGTCTTTATTTTTACAGAACCATGGGGCCTGTAAGAACAACTCAACAAGCTCAATGAGACATTGATGTCTCAAATATTCATCGACTTTACCAAGTTTCACCAAATACTCCACGAGATATATTGAACAACTACAATAACCGTTTGGGATGGTTGCATAACTGGGAGTTTGCTATCGCCCCTATAATCAACCGAGCTTAGTTGAGAATAGTAGGAATTGGAGAAGTATTGGACAAAAGATACATCGGAAATGGGTTCAGTTTACGCGAAATGGATGGAACAATCTTTTCACAATTCAAGAACTAGTGTATCGTAAACTTGGTTGAGTTCTTCGCCACTTTTATTTTGAAGAATGGACGATGGACCCGACTTATGAGAGGGTTCTCACATTTTGTTTGGGAGGAGATTATTGAGAGTTCAATCTAATGGAGTTCACAAGGAGAATGGGATTGTACACCAAAGAATAAATGAGATCTCCCTATTTTCCTTTGTTTTTACGAAGTTGTTCTAGAGACTTTACCACGGGACCAATAGATGTCGAGTTTTGGAAGAAAATTGCTAACTATGATTATGACTCAAAGGATTCTAGAGAGGATCACATTCAATCACCAATTCACCAATTCCTACACTGTCTCATCACTTTCTCCATCAATCACAAGCATCATGGTGACAAAGTTCCTTCACAAAACATATTTTACCTTTAGAGCCTAATTACACCAGGGGTGTTTTGCGACATTCCTTATATGTTGGCATGTTTTTGGGAGGTAATGTTTTCAATTCAAGAGTCTGGAGTCCCATAACAGGGGGTACATTTTGTGACACGCTTGGCACGATCATATGAGATTATGAGTGTGGTATTTATTCGCACAAAGACACAACTAAAGAACACTGAACTCACCACTATTTTTTGGGAACTATGCGAGTAATGGTGAATTTAGGTGGGACATTTGGGATGCCCACGGATGATGAAGAGGTACTAATTGAAGGTGTTGCGGAACAACCAAGGCCTAGGGGAAGAAGAAACGTGAGGGCAAGAAGTGAAAAAGGACAACCACAACAAGATAGATGTGCCAATAGGAGGAGTTCTAACCGACTGATTTCAAGGTCGGGTTGGTTTGTATTTCGATAATATTCATGGAGGTGTTCACTATCAAAATCAAGCATTGGATAGGATATATTCACATTTTCCCATTGAACGCCCACCACTTATGCCACCATAAGCACCTTACATAACGATATGGGAAGAACCGGTAACTTTAGGGCCGTGACTAGTGGAGTATAAGGGGACGAAGATGAATATTGATTATCCTTTTTATGTTTTTAAAGTTTTGATTTTTCCTTTTTTTGTGTTTTATTTATGTTTGGTTTGTTTTATTAGACATGTAACCGAATTTTTGATGTTTATTTTTGTAACGCCCGTAGATCCGGACTAGTCAATTTAGAGACGATAAGCATCAAAAATAACTTTTTGATGGAAGATTATTTAGAAGAATTAATCTTAACTAAGTTATAGTATATGTTACAAGGATTTCGTACATATAAAGAACACCGAAATCCGAGTTATAATGAAGAAGTTATGACCTGTCGAAGTTTCGCGACAGAACCGGCACGACACAGCGCGACGTAAACTGTGAATTTAAGTTAGAGTGATATTTGGCCTTATCGATCTAAATTAAAGTCGTAGAATACATTAAACTGAGAGCGTGCATAAAAACAACGTCCAAATCTGACTTCGTATGAGAAAGTTATGATTTTTCTAAGTTTCAGCTTAGCAATATGCAGCCCGAAGTTTGAATATGAGATCGAGTGATTTCTAGCCGAAACGATCTAAACGAGAATCGAAGATCTCATCGATAGTAGTCCAACGGTAAAAAGACAGACGAAAATAGACGCCAACTGAAGGAGTTGTGAATTCATAACGGAGTTTTCCTATCCCGACCTACTAAAATAATATAATAAAAATTAAAGTCAAAATTAGCCGACGGAGTCTGAAAAAGAGTTGTAGAGCATAATCTCACCTACGTGTGTATATAAAGAACGTCGAAAATGGAGCTCGTATGCGAAAGATATGAATTTCTGAAGTTCGGAACACAAATTTCGATGCTGTGTCAGAACTCACGACACGAACACAGTGTTCACTACGTGAGCACAGACTGGACACCCTCCAGAGCAAGTGGACGAGTGACGAACGCAGTGACCTACTAGGCTCACGACGTGAGCATTGGAAGCTCACGACCTGAGTACAAAATGTTGGCCCTATAAATAGAAATCGAGGGTCAGCCAAATTTGGTTGCTCCATCTCTTCTCTCTCTTACTCCCGATACCCTCTATAGCCATCCCGAAGTACCCCCGAAGCCCCGGTATCATCCCGAGACGCGAAGCGAGTCCCAAAGCCCAAAGATCCTGAGAAGAAAAGAGTTTCTGAGCTGAAGCTTTGCCCACAAGAAGCTTGGTGTGTGAAGATATTCCAGTTTCACCAAAGAATACTACTCTTAGAGCCGTAGTGTTGTCTAATCATCTTCTGATCATGTGAGTGTGTAGTTACTTTCTTCTAACACATAGATATGAAGTATTTTCTATGAAGTACGTGCTATGTGTTTATACATTGTTTGTTTACTTGAGATGGATGTTGAATTAATGTTTTGTACAGGTTTTAAAAGTTTTAAACTGTATATGCATTTGCGCCTACAAATATGTTGGGTAGAACATGGGTAGATGAAATAGTTGATGTGAGACGAAATAGTAAGTGTTTTTGAACTCAACGTGTTCATTAGGTATTTTTGAACTCTATGTGTTCACTTGGTGTTTTTGAACTCTATGTGTTCGTTAGGTATTTTTGAATTCTATGTGTTCACTTGGTGTTTGAACTCAACGTGTTCATTAGGTATTTTTGAACTCTATGTGCTCACTTGGTATTTTTGAACTCTATGTGTTCATTAAGTATTTTTAAACTAGATGTGTTCACTTGGTGTTGCTGAACTGGGTGTGTTCACTAAGTGTTTTAGAACTAAGTATTCACCATATGTTTTGAATTAAGTGTTCACTAGGAGTGTTAGAACTAGGTGTACGTTAAGTATGTTGAACTAAGTGTTTACCGGTTGTAATTTGAGGACCTTGGCAGTGGTGGACTTTGTGTCAATTACTTAGGTCGATCCTTAGGAATAACTGAATAAAGGATAGTTGATTCTTAGGGTAAATCCTTAAGAAATAAAGGAGATAATGTGGTTGGTAATTTGGATTAGTTGATTGATGATTGAATATAATAATTACTTTATTGTGGGTCGAAAACCCTATATTCTCACTAGGCTCCCAAGCCTGACCCACTCAGTTTTCTTTGCATTACAGGTAATGACACAAGAGTATAAGTTGGTGGACTTGACGAGAGATTTTGGATAATAGACCAGTAGTTGTAAATAACTGCTGTCAGGTCAAATTATACTGTTTATGCTTTTGGTTGTATCAGAATATGACATCCCGAGGTTTTATTATTTAATGAAAATAAATTCTCTTTGAGAAATGTTTTGATAAATTTTATCATATTTTGTTTTGGGAACGAATTCCACAAATCTTTTAATCAAAGGATTACTCTGATTTTATAAAACAAAGTATAAACAAATCGGTCTTTTCTGGCCGTGAATTTGGGGATGTCACGGTTTTCTTATAGGATTTATTTGTTTACTGTGATCACAGAGATATTACATTATCGAGAAAAAAAACGCCAAAGAGCGTATAGAGTCTAAAACCGAAGACCTCAACTTTTGATAGGTGTAGGGTGTCGTTCTAGTGAATAAGAGAGTAGAGAAGTTTTCATAGAAAATTAGAAGTTTGAATTAGGTCTTAAGCCATTAAGAACCAAAATGGAAGTTTACCACAAGAGGCATTTTGGAAACAATTACATTATGTGATGCCCAATTTTCACGATGTGACGACCAATATGTCACGTTGTGACGAAGCTGTTGTCGCGATTTAGAATTGACGTGGTGTTCTACTTTCAGATCATGGTGTTCCAGATAATCGTGATCCTCTTACTCTTTCCACCGTATTGACGACGTGATGCTTACATATTCACATCCTGACTAAAGTACAAAGTATTAATTTAAATATTTTTTGCGCCTCACTTTTTCGAAGATGCTAGTCTTTGGTTCGTTTCATCCGACACATTCACGAGAAGTAGCAAAAGTTCAGTTCCAACAATTTATTCGAAATGTTCAAGTTTTCCCACTACAATTGGATTCAATATCGTCACTACTACCCCGGGGATTTTTGTTCCCTTTTCTCCCTTTAATTTATTTTTATGCGCTTAATTGTTTTATGCATACCATGATGACATTATGTGAACTAAGTGCGGGGTAGGGGTCAAAAAAGTATTTTCAAGCATATAAGAAAAAAATGCTAGAAATTTAAATATAATTAATTAATAGGCTTGTAAAAATAGTCTGATAAATCTATTAATTTTTCAAATTTGATATTATTGCATTTGGGATAGTTTGCTAGTGTTATGTGGGATGGTTTGATGCGAACTCTAAGATTTAGTTGAGCCAATATGTTATAGTGTATTTGTGACTCCCCAATCTTAGTGAAATCATGAGACAAAAACACAACCTTTTGTAGTTTGAGAGACATAATATGCTTAACATCGTGTATCAGAAATGCATCCAGGAGAGCTTATTCAGTCATCTCACTTTAGACTAATGTCTTTAACTAATAAGGGTTGAAGTTAAGTTCTCTTTCTTAATCATATGTTTCATTTTTTATGATTTTTAGTTTTGAGTGAAAAAAGTGAGTTATAATATATATATATATATATATATATATATATATATATATATATATATATATATATATATATATATATATATATATATATAGAAAACAAAAAAAAAGTTGCAAAATTATATTAAGTGAATAAGAGCTGAAAAAGTTATGAAGATCAAGAAATATGAAGAAAAGCTCAAAACTTTCCAGATATTGAAGATTCAAGTTGAAGAAATTGAACAATAAGGCAAACTTGGAAAAATTCAGAGTTATATTATTCAAGTTGTAATTTTTGTTTCTAGGTTATTTTACCATATGTATGCTTGGGAGCTTAACCAAATAAATTCATTGAGGTTAAGAGAGTCTTTTAGGGATGGATTCGAAGGGATGTATAAAATGAATATCATTTAAAATAAGTGGAGGCAGTTATGAGGATCGTAAGTATTTAGGGCTTGAGAGGTAATTAGAATTTAGTTACAAATACATGCATTGAGGTGATGTGTAATTAGTGGGTTCAATTCGGATTGTCTTGTGTGATATTGGTGGGCAAGGTTCTATGTTATATAAGTTATTCTTGAGTGCAAGTAAAAGGTAAGTGTAGGGTATTTTGATTTTTCCGTATTTATATATATTTTAGGCATTATTGTAATAAATTTAAAGCTATATTTTGATAAATTGCAAAGATATTTGGTACTTATTTATTTAAATTGTATTTTGCAGCCAAAAATGACATTCTTGAAGAAAAAGGATTGAACCGAAAAAAGTTGGATACTTGGAGGACTGGAGCTGAAACTTAAAGCTTAAAGGAGAAAAATTCAAGTTATATACATCTCCCACGACGTGACATTAAGATTCCCATGACATGGTAATTAGAAGGATCTCGATACTATTTATAAAGATAAAGCTCACGACATGACCATTATACTTTCACGTTATGACACCCTTATGGTCACGACGTGAAGAGAGATTTTTAGGAAATTATATATACTAGACATTATATCGATTTATAGAAGAATATTGGAGTTTTAGACGACTTTTGGACAGAAAACCTTAGAAAATTAACCATTGGAAGGAGGAGAATATTGAAGACCAAGAATTTAGAAGATTGTAGCAAGAGATCACATCATACATTCGGTTTGCTTAGATTCAATCATGTCTAGTTTACTTTCTTATGTGCTAATTCATTAGGCTTTCGTTTAGTGATGATGAACCCTAATACTATGAGTTAGTTTCTAAGTACATGGATTTATGAAGTTGGATTAGCTTGTGTTTGATTTATTAATACCTAGCATGTTAAGAGTTTTAATCTTAGTTTCTTAGATTTCAAGTTTATTTTAGTTGAATGATCACTTTAATTCCATGAAATTGATAACCTAGTTGCTTATGAACATTAAATTACTAGAGCTAGTGATGGACCAAATCCTAGATTAGGTAATAAAGATAACAACTTTGATTGTGTTAGTGTAACAACGTAAATTTCAAAGCAAAAATTTCATTTTTGTCTCAACCATTTTCATATAAACTATTTTATAAAATATCCAACATTAGCTATTAAAACATATCGTTTCCCAAGATCACAGAAATCAAATCCTCTCTCCAGTGTGTACGAGTCATGTCGGCGCCTTTCCACGGTCCTCGCTAGTACCTGAAACACATAACACAACAACTGTAAGCATAATGCTTAGTGAGTTCCCCAAAATACCACTTACACACATTCTCCCTTCCAGGCCACGACCTTCCGGTCCATGTGTCTCAGGGGACTTCCGTCCCAACCCGGTAAACCTTCCGGCCTTACCTGTGTCGACCTTCCGGCCCATAACTCCTTGACCTTCCGGTCCACATCATAATGCCTTCCGGCCCATATCATACATAACATACATATCACATACATAAAGCATGCAGAACATGCAACGCATATCATACAAAACATGCATCTCATAACATACAAGACCTTCCGGTCACACATAGGTACCTTTCTAGGTACAATATAGTGAGAAGGCTCACCTCGTATGATGTCTAGAATCTCACGTGCTCGATATCTCCGAATCTCGAAACAACGACCTAGCCCCGCCTATTCACAACAAATAATCATTCTAATTATTATCGGCTTCCAAGGCTATGCTACGTCCGTTTCCACTATCCCACAGAAGGGTAAAAGACCATTTCCCCCCTCCCTGACTCGAAAGTCCACATGTTGACCAAAACCCTAAAAGTCAACAAAAGTCAACAGCAAGCAGTACGCGGGGTGACCAGCTCCTGTACGCGGAGCGTACCCTTGCATTCCAGAAACGGGGGACGCGACCAATTATGCGACGCGTACTGGGAGTATGCCTAGCGTACATCCCAACTTCTCACTTCCTCATTCTAATGTCTTAAACGATTAAGACCTAACCAATATTCCAGATCTGGCCATTTTAATACTTCTTAATCCATAAAGTCAAAACCTTTAAGCCTTTGCATGGCTATAAAGGTTCCCCACACCTTCTAACACCTTTCCTTTCTCCTCCAAGAGTCTAGATCTCATGCATGGCTCAACATTCACGTCTAAGATTGCATTTTTATGAACATACAACTCATATAGTTCTGGAATATGATAGATCTAGGCCAATGGAGACTACTTGCTCATAAAGTCTCCATCTTGGGACCAAAAACCCTAGAAATTGGTCCAAGAAGCACACCATATAAACTACAAGGCAAGATCTGAACTTTTTACCTCATGAAGAAGCTCCAACCTTTGTAGTCCTCAGACCTACACTTGTCCACCAACTTCTAGCCTCCACAATGGTCTCCTTTTCTCTTTCACCACCTTGAAAAGGCACTTTGAAGCTTAGAACACTCACACCCAAGCTAAAAACGAAGGAAATGCTCTCTTAGGGTTTCTTTCTGAAAGATGGTGGCTGGGGGACAAGACCATCTCATTCCTTTTATAGCCCTCAAGTCATATTAGGGTTTTGAGTCTAGGCCGGTTACGCCCGGCGTAACCTTAGGTACGCCCAGCGTACTCGGTTGGAACCGCGTACAAAATAAGCGCGTGAGTACGCGCAACGTACTCCTTGTACGCCCAACGTACTCACCAGCTTAACACTCAACACAAAGGACCCAATATGACAACTTGGAAAAGATGAAGGGTTAAATGGCTGAACCTGAATTTCGGGCTGTTACAGTTAGAAAACATAATTTGATCATAATTGTGTTTGGTTATTTGTCTTGAACATAGATAATTAATCTTAGATATATCTTACATAGCCTGATAATCTGAAATAATCAATACACTGTACACTTGTGTATGATCATTGCATAGTAGTTCATGAATTGGCCAAAATGTTATGAGATCATACCAATACTTCTAACAACTTTTACATTGGTAACCAACTGAGTTAATCCATGTCTTAAAACTAACCATAGGAAAAAGGGGGATTCAAAGCTAAACGAAAGTGTCTTCATTCTCTTGATTACAATCGTGTGTAGTTGTTTTCGTTAGTTAAGTAAAAGTAGCTAAGTTAATCTGAACTTTCAAAATCAGTTAAAAAAACCCCGCTTTAGTTTTTTTTCTAGATTAATTTTTAGTAGTTATTTTATTAGCTAAATATTGTTCCCTGAAGTTGACACCCGACTTACTTTTCTGTACTATTAACTGACTAGGTACACTGCCTATAAGTGCATTAGTAGATAAGTGTTGTTAGGTTATAAATTTAAAACCGATAGGTATATCTGTGCACATCAGTCGACTTACTTTGGTGAAATTTGTCTTGGGTTCGATAGGCAGTTAATTAATGTTGATATTCCTTAATCCTATTTCGTTTCTGGCCTCATTAGAGGCTCTAAGAGCGAGATTTTTTGGGGTGCAGATCCATACGAAAGACGTTTGCATTGAGTTAGATGGGACAAAGTTTTAGCGGCTAAGGAAGAGGGAGGCTTGGGAGCAGGGAGCCTTTATTCCTTTAATAGGGCTATCATGTTATGTTGGTGGTGGCGATTTTATCATTATCTTGATTTTTTTTTTGGGTTCGTGTTATAAAATCTTTGTATGGTCCAGATGATAGTTGTAGTTCCTTGATCACGAGAAGAGCTAGTACAGGTCCTTGGAATGGAGTTACTCGTATGTTTATGCAGCTTAGACGCAAAGGTAAAGATTTTAAGTCTTTATGCCATATTAGTATTGGGGATGTCCGATAAATGTCTTTTTGGCAAGACATTTGGATGGGTGAAGACGAACTGGCATCTACTTTTCATGGAATTCATGTTTTGGATACCTTTAGACATCTTAATGTCAGTGGGAGATGACTACTCTGAGATGTAATCCCAGATGGGGAGTTGAGCAGGAGCAGTGGGATAGCTTACTTTCGATTCTTCAGAATGTTCAGTTGCATTCAATACTTGATAAACAAGGCTGGATTACTGATATTGAAGACACTTTTTATGTTTTTTCTACTTGTGGGTATATAGATGGCAATATACTTCTTACAGGAGGTGGGGTATTCACGTGTCGGGGCAAATCTCAGTTCAATCTCTTGTTCCGTGGTCTTCTTCTATTGCTATGAGAAGAGGTAAATGCCAAGCGTTTGATGCAGTTATGATGACTACATTTTGGTGCATTTGAAAATTTTCGGAATTCCATTATTTTTGGAGCGGATAACTCGTCTAAATCTTTGCTTTTTGATGATATGGTTTATAAGACATTTTTTTAGATTAGTAATAGATGTAGGAACGCCAAGATTAGTTGGAGTTCTTGGCTTCATAATCCTATGCCGACTATAATTTTGATGTAGTTATATTTCTAGCTTCCTACAAGCTTATTTATAATAATTCTGCCGTTCCAAAAAAAAGTAATTTTGTAATATATCCTCTAAAATTTGATGTTACTTTTAAATTTAATTTTACTGTATTTTTTTATATATTGTTGCGAATAAATTCGATTGTGTTGAATCTTTCTATAGAAGAAATTGTTGGATTAGTGTCTAAGTCCATAACTGTTTTGGTATGTACTTGACCCGATTATGAGCATGGTCCTTTTGGGTTGCCTTCACTATAGCAATATGTAGGATGATTTAAGAAGAGAAAGGTTTAAATATGATTTATTAATATCTTATGAGAATAATATATTAAAGGAGAAATCATATTGTTTAATTAATATTGGTCAAGAATTAATTAAGAATTAATTTTGTGGCTAAAAGAGATTAATTAAACTTAGGGGACTGAAGTTGTAATTATAAGATAATTATAATTGGGCTATGGATCACCTAATAATATATAGGTTGAACGAATTCTATGGGAAGCCCATTAGAAATCGTCCAAGGGATATGTTTAAGGAATCCATGGGCTGCTTAGGGCCTAAGCAGTCAGATTAGGGTTTCCTAGTTGTAAACCCTAATAGCCTACATGTATATTAAGGGCCCCTATTCCCCAAAAACGAAGACAACACTTCCATTAGGGTTTCCAGCCGTTTTTGGTGCCTCCTTTTCTTCTCCTCTTCATCCAAGTTGCATATGGTGTTTGTAACTCCATTAGAGGTACTACACTTGTGGTACTTGCTTTCAAGAGCTAAGGAAATTCAAGGAACTAGTTGTTATTGCTATATAACAACAAAAGGTATGTATTCTAGCTTTATATATGAATTTCGAAAATTATAGTAGCATGCCAGGTTTCTTTTTGTGTTCATAAAGCTGTATAACTAATAGTGAAAACATAGATCCAATACTAGGGTTGAATGCACACATAGGATTGTTTGTATTAAACCCATCAGTGGTATCAGAGCCATTGGTTTTTGTTTTCAATTAACTTTTATTCAAATTTATGAACTTGACATATTAGGGTTTATGGCTAATGAACCCTAAAGGCTAGGTATTTTTCGCAATTAGGGTTGCTAAACCCTAGATGGCGATTTTTGCTAGGGTTTCCCAAATCCTTTCCTTAGCCTCCAAGATTTTGAAATCTAGGGTTTTCCAACCCTTGGATTTCGAAATTACCTCCTTCCCCAAGGTTAGATCCTAAATTTTAGGGATTTGGATAATCCCATATCTTGTAATTATCTTTTAATTGTTAAATATGGTAATTAAAGATCTTGAATTATCCCATCCCTTATTTTCGAGATTTAGAGAGGGATTCAAGGGATTTGGATATCTTAGATGTATAATTGGTAATTATCCTCATGATCTAGATAATCCCTTGTGATTTAATAATTTAAATTAATTGTTTAATTTATGGTAATTATTAAATCAACTATTTTAATATTTAAAATTTTAATTTAAATGTCTCAAATTCAAAAATTTTAAGTGAGATTAAAACCTAATTGTTTTGAAGAGTTTCAAAACTTGCCCTCAAGTTTTGGAATTTAAATTGTTGATTAAAAGTTAATTTTGAAAGTCTAAAATCCAAAACCCTGATTTTGAAAAGTTCAAATTAAACCCTTATGGTTTTATTAAATTAATTAAGTGTATAATTAAAAGGGATTTAATAAATCCATAATGATTTTGGTTAATTAAAAGTATAATTTAAACCACCTAGTATTTTAAAAGTGTAAAATACACCCTTATACTATATATAACATTAAAAGTTTAATATTATATATGTATAACTAAAATTCAGTCTTACCGTTAGTAGGCCTCATTCACGAAGCTAGTCTATAAGGGGTGTTTAAGGAAATTGCCTATAAAATGGCGATTGAATGGGTATCCACTCTTACCCACCGCACTCTTGACTAGTGGAGGGTCGTTAGCCGAACGGGTAGGATAGGACAGAAACCTTCCATTATAAGTATAATGAAGTACAAAGTAACTAAATGCTTTTTTCAAATTCCCAAATCATAGTTACTTTAGGCAAAAGGTGAAATTGTATGCTAACCCATGGAATTACACTTCGTACCCTTGTCAAACGTTAGTGGAGCGTGTGTGGTTAACCGGCACACTAATTTGGGGATGACATTGGTAGCGAAGGGTGACTCGATGTTTGTCATAGATCAATGGAGCGTGTGTGGCTAACCGGCACATTGATTAGGTGATAGTAACATTGGGTGCACCACGTGATTCGTATGGTTATTCACACCTTGTTTGTGATCCTCGGCATCCCAGTCACGAATAGTAGGGCATAATCGATATTAAACATGCCATTGAAGAGTTCAATGAGTCTCAAAAGATCTAGGAGTTTCAATTCATTTAAAACTTAAACTTCTTTTTCGTTTTTCATGGTGGAAATTGGTAAATCGTCATTTACCTACCTTCAAATATTCTGCAACTAGATTACGGCATCCCTCTTCTAGGTTGTAGAGTATTGTGTTGGATCCTAGCTTGATGTTTCATTTGGGTGTTGCATCAAGAATTCTAATCAACTTAACTTGAATTTTCTCCCGTTTTGTAGATGTCTGAATCTTACAATAGTCTTCCCAAATCCTTTGGAACAAGCTTTCCAAATGAAGATGACGTTTCGAGATACGATCAAGGAAATGAGAGTCATGCTGCACTTCCTCCACCTCCTCCAATTGTTCTCCCTGACCCACAAGTTCAAAGGCTTGAAAAGTTCAAGCTCACTCAAGCCCTTTTGGCAAGTAAACACGAAGATGGGAAACCTGTGTGTGCGCACGTCTTAGAGATGAAGTCATACATTGATAGGTTAAACATGTTGGGTGTTGAGATTTCAAGTGGGTTGGATATTGACTGGGTTCTTCAGTCACTTCCTGAATCATATAGTGAGTTCGTTAGAGAGTACTATATGATGGACCACGACGTGACCCTAATTGATCTCACCTACTTGCTTATAGCTGCTGAATCAACAATGATTTGGCGTGCTGGTCAAGCAAATTTGTCTAGTGAATCAAACTCCCAAACTTCAATGGATACTGGCAACATTGGAAGTCCAGAAAGAACTAAGTCTGTGATTGTCCGATGTGTTGTGCCAAAGGAGTCTATTTGCTTTTATTGCCAAGAGAAGGGGCATTGGAAACGAAGCTGCCCTAATTATCTGAGAGATCTAAGAGATGGGAGAGTCAAGACGTATGACTCTGCTTCAGGTAAAATCCATTAACTAACTCTTTTAAGTTCCTATTCTAGATTCTTAATACATGATGTGATAAGATTACATTTTGATGTTTTGTAGGATCGAAGAAAAGAGAGGAAGCTTGAGAAAAGAAGTGAGCTGAATCTGATCATGAAGAAATGGATTTCGATCGCATTACTTGAAGAATGGATTCTTGAGCTACTACTTGGAGTTAGAATAGATTGTTAAGAAATATGTAATAACATAGTTTTTCAATTGAATTACATTGTAAGGACAAATTTTTCCGCAATAAAATGAATTTTGATTTTATCTTATTTATTTATCCTTGCAATGTCATGTATGAAAAATTAATGTTTGAATGTTTCTATTATTAGCAATAATGGATTTGATTCTTAATTGTATTATTTGTGGAAGTGTCAAGAATTTACCAAGTAAGGAGAGTTTCTCATCACCCAAGTTTCAATTTGACGGAAACTTGGAATCATGCAATGTGTATTGTATGATGAATGAAAAACTTTTACATTTGGGAAACTTAGACTAACTCTTTGGCAAAGTGTCAATTAAAGGACAAGGAGATCAAGTACACAAGGTTGTGTGTTGATCAAGTCCACCACAAGAGTGACAAAGATATTCGTCATGATTTACTAAAGCTTAGTAAATATGATTATACTTATAAGATTAAGTATAATTCTGAGTTGATTGAAAAAGCTTCAATGAATAGTAGAACGAATAAAGAAGAATCAAGTAGGCAGAAAGATAAAAGTTTCTCTATTCTAAGAAGAAGGGAGAGTACCTTTTATTGTGTTTTATGATAAGTCTTAATGATTAAGAACCATATCTCAATTGATCCTCTAAGTGAGTCTTAGTGCATTTGCATGTCTAAGAAGAGGTATCAAGTATTGTAGAAATGGATATATCAATAAGTCAATCATACTTCGTTCCAATATCAAGTCTTAGAGTCAAGATTGTGACATTGAGTGAAAAGTCTTAAGTAGGTTTATAACACTCATAAAATGTGGAATTTGGAAAAGTTTTCTTATTCTTTCACATTTGAAATTGGTAAGTTGTGCTGTCTTAGATAAGACAAAGACCAACTAGGACCAATTGTGTGAAGTGTTTTGTCTTGATAAATGCTTCACTAACTCTTGAATATTTGTTTGTCAAGAAATGTTTCTTGACAAGAGAATCTTATATGTCAAGAAGTCAGTGGGAGTCTTAATGGTCTTGAAAAGGTTTCAAGAACAAATCAAGAATAAACCTTATCGATCATCACTAGCACACGACTTGAGGTTTACAACCTATCGTGCTGACATTGTTTTGTTTCTGTGCCATTCCAATTGAGTTAATTGTGTATATGAGTTCTATGAGTTCTCATTTGAATACACACTAAAGCCTTAGTCGATGGAAAGTAAATTGATATGTAAGGACAAGTTACTAAACTACTTGGAAGGCGTGGTGGGCACTCGTGTTACCATAGGGCAAGAAATCAAGATTAAGAAAGTTCAGTCCATATGAGTTTGGATTTGTCGCAAACCTTGTTTTTGGCAAATTCACATGGATAGGAACTCATACACCATAAAATCTAAGTGTCATAAGATTCCCTCCTTCATGAAAATGACTGTGAGGAAATGCTTTCACTAAGAGAGATTTTAAGAAGATAGCAATTGTGAAAATTGTATTCTCAAATTCGATTATGGTTACGGCATCCCTTTCCATAGTTCGAATTGTGAGATTTGGCAATTAGTTTCAACATTTGGAACTTAGTAACATAAGTTATGAATTGTTTAAACACACATATGAGCTATCTAAGGCAAAGGTGTATAAGGTTAAGAAGCTTAGATAAAGGCTTATCGAAGTATCTGGTATTAGAAATATGGATTTCAGAGATTCAATAGGCATTGTTTTCTGAAAGTTCATTTGTTTTCTGAATACATGTCAAAGCTAGTGGGAGCATAAATGTTATGCTTATATGATAATCATCATGATAGTGGGAACATAAGTGTTATGCTTGTATGATTGTTATGGCGAGTATTGCAAGTTAGCAATATTAATTATAGAAAAACAAAGATTCCATTTGCAAAGTTGCATGGGTTGAAAAGTTGTTTTGCTATAATTAAGGGAGAGAATATTATACTCCGTTTCAAAATCTAAAGCTTAGATTAAGAAATTTTAATATTTTCAGTCCAAGGATACATTGTGTGTTCTTAAAATTCGATTATGATTACGGCATCCCTCTTCATAGTTCGAATTGTGAGAACATGACACATAAAATATTATGGCAAAAGATTGGTAAAGTATCATATCTTTATGTAAGACATTATGCATCGTGTCCCATACGCTTCGGGTATAGGATCGATTGTAAATGCTATAGTATTTTACCATTCTAAAATTTTCCAAATGCCTAGCGCATTAAGAGGGAAAAAGGAATAGAATTGGTTTTGACTGAAAGAATTTAACAACTATCAAAGGATGATCCAAAGTTCGCTGAGGATTGATCGCTTGTAAGTAGTTGAAAGTATGGTATTGGATGGACCATATCGACATTATTATGAATAGATAAGATTCTATTAAGAATGAGTTGTCATATGGCAAATGTGGAAATGTTTCCATATTGGGAGTTGGATATTGAGAGTCTATACCTAGATTAGAAACTTTTATGCAAGAAGGATGTTCAAAGGAATGTACTTTGAATGTGAGACTTCACATCTATGGAATTGTCTTGTAACAATTTCTAAGAAAGTACTTTGTAATTTCATTAGCTACGTCTTGGTGACTTTTGTGCTATGATTTTGCAAAGGGATCGTTGCATAAAATGTTAGAATCTAGCATATTCTAGTAGTGGCAAGAACCTTGTGTTCCTACACTAATAATTAGGATTAAGGAATTATGAAATGAGCATCATTGGAAAAGTTTTCAGGTGATCTATTTCACAAAGCATGGACCATAGGAAACAAAGTGTGCATGTTTAGAGCATGGGACAATTGTTGGTATAATTCAAGTAATGAGTTGATTATCCGAAACATTAAATGATAAATAATGAGTAATCAATATGGTGGATAAATAGAAGGGTTTTATTTACTCTCACAAGTTTGGGGCCATATAGGATTAAGTATTGTTGTCATGTTTCAATTTGCATGTTTTGACTTCCAGAATAACTAGGTTATTCAAACATCCACAGTTGGTCATACGTTGGGAGTAGGTATGAATAAAGACTGTCATGAATCTATCTGTAGATTGTCTGAAGTGTTTAGACATGGCACAAGTTTGCTGCAGAGTTCGTGAGTGCTTTGATAAGATTAAAGTATTGGATTAAACCCACGCTCACTTGGATCACTTCACGGTTTTATCACGAGTGATTAGTGAGACGATAATATTGTATATTCTTGAAACCGAGACGTGTGAGTTGTTATTTGTTGGTCAGTTACACATTGATAATAAGTAAACGCACCAGTAACTTGGTGTTATAAAACTTATTGTTGTGTGTGATTCGATCAGTAAATGCAAGCGAGCATTTGAGTCGAAGTTTATCCATTCCTTTTACCCAAAGTGGGATAAAAGCGATATATGTGGGCCTCTCGATGATTTAGTGATGACATCTAAGCGCTTGGCCAAGCCGGGACTAAGTTGATGTGTTCAATTGTAGTCTGTTATCAGTCGTCATGAATCGGAAGTCGGGAAATAGTATAGAGAGAATGATTGAAATTCATGTCTTTTGTCTATACGATATCTTGAGAATGGAGGAATATATAATCCCTTATCTAGAGGACACGCTATCTGATAAGATCAGAGTTGACAGCGGCTTTTGAAAACTACGATTGCTGATCAGGTTTTGAAGTCATACGGAAAATAGTTATTAGACTTATCCAAGTGGGAGACTGTTGGATTAGTGTCTAAGTCCATAACTGTTTTGGTATGTACTTGACCCGATTATGAGCATGGTCCTTTTGGGTTGCCTTCACTATAGCAATATGTAGGATGATTTAAGAAGAGAAAGGTTTAAATATGATTTATTAATATCTTATGAGAATAATATATTAAAGGAGAAATCATATTGTTTAATTAATATTGGTCAAGAATTAATTAAGAATTAATTTTGTGGCTAAAAGAGATTAATTAAACTTAGGGGACTGAAGTTGTAATTATAAGATAATTATAATTGGGCTATGGATCACCTAATAATATATAGGTTGAACGAATTCTATGGGAAGCCCATTAGAAATCGTCCAAGGGATATGTTTAAGGAATCCATGGGCTGCTTAGGGCCTAAGCAGTCAGATTAGGGTTTCCTAGTTGTAAACCCTAATAGCCTACATGTATATTAAGGGCCCCTATGCCCCAAAAACGAAGACAACACTTCCATTAGGGTTTCCAGCCGTTTTTGGTGCCTCCTTTTCTTCTCCTCTTCATCCAAGTTGCATATGGTGTTTGTAACTCCATTAGAGGTACTACACTTGTGGTACTTGCTTTCAAGAGCTAAGGAAATTCAAGGAACTAGTTGTTATTGCTATATAACAACAAAAGGTATGTATTCTAGCTTTATATATGAATTTCGAAAATTATAGTAGCATGCCAGGTTTCTTTTTGTGTTCATAAAGCTGTATAACTAATAGTGAAAACATAGATCCAATACTAGGGTTGAATGCACACATAGGATTGTTTGTATTAAACCCATCAGAAATAGCTACCAATTTTTTTATGGATCAATTAGCTATAAAATTGTTACAGAAAAATGTGTATGAGATTTGTTACAGAAATATAGCTATGGAATTTATGATGGAAAAATGATTATATTATTTGCTATGGAAAAATGGCAACAAAAAATGTTATGGGAATTATGCTACAAAATTTGCTATGGAATTATGAGTATAGAATTTGCTATAAAAATATGGACACAAAATAATATTTAAAAATCATTTAAAAAATAAAAACATTTTTAATTAAAAAGTAGAAGTCCGGAAAGTACCAAAAACTTCAAACAAAACAAAATATTGTATAAAAGTAATTAGATGGATATCACAATCGATACCTTGACGCTTATTCATCCAATAAGTCTTTAAGAAATTTCAAGGGTTAGATATTGTAGAATATATATATATATATATATATATATATATATATATATATATATATATATATATATATATATATATATATATATATATATATATATATATTATATATGGGTAAAGTGAATATACCTAACAACCTTATATAAGCTTAGGTACCTAACCACATCATACTACGTAATTTTGTATCATATTTGCATTGTAATCACCCAAAGTTCTTAAAATCCAACCTCATAACTCAATTGCTTCCAAAATCTTTGGACTTTCACCATTATCTTCCTTCAAATGACGTCTTTCTGTCGGAGACCCCCTGGTGGGCTTTATATACTACCGTTACAAATCAAATGGTGTAGGAGGAATATAATGGTGAATGTCTGAAAATCTTGGAAGTAAATAAGGTTAAGGTTTGAAGTTTAAGAACTTTAGACGATTGCAATGGAAATATAATGCAAAACAATGTAGTATAATGTGGTTAGGTACCTAAGCTTATATAAGGTTGTTAGGTATATTCACTTTTATATATATATATATATATATATATATATATATATATATATAAACCTTTTTGCATCCTAAACCGTCCATAGAATAACATTTACATTCACCTCTATACAAGTATGAATAAATACAAGATGATAATGATTTATGCAACATTATATATGCCACCAAACTTTTTTTTATCTTAAAATTATTATACTTGTAAAATACATGAATACTAAATATTATGACTAAAAATAGATGGTATACATTGCTGCAAAGCACATTGTATTCATTGAGACATTTGGAATGAAAGAAAAATGAGTAAAAAAAGTAAGCAACTAGATAATTGTTTTTTTTGCTATTATTAGATAATTCATATTCAACAACAATTTATTTATCAAAATAAAAAAGTCTGATTGTTCGTCGAAGATTGTATTTAATAATTCTAACAAGATCGATGTTCAATCATGTATAAAAAATAATATGTTGCCTAAATGTAAACAAAGTATATAGATCATTACCCTCCTTTGTCATTTCCCATTTTAATGTGTCACATAAATGTCATGTGCTTGCCAAATAAGTTATAACATCATATAGTCGGTCTCAATGGTAACATTTGAACATTTTTAACAAATCCATTGGTTAATCGTGTACAAAAAAAGGTTGTCTAAATGTAAACAAAATGAATAGATAATTACCCTCTTAAGTCATTGTTCCCATTATAAAAACATGTCTTCCTCATTAAATGTAAAATCAACTATGTAATTCTCCACTTTTTTTGTTTGGAAGACAATCCTAAATTTATGAAATTATAACATCCATTCCAGGTATAAGCTTTTCGTTACTTTGCAAGTTGAGATTTGAGTTTACTTTGCACCACGGTGCAGTAAGGTCTTGACCAAGGCACGAGACATGTCATTAAGTGGCGGTGTGGTCAGGTCTTCATCATGACATGGTGGCGGCGGCTGAGGTTCAAATCCCTAGGCCTCACGCCTTAGGCCCTATTTAAAAGCTCTAACTTCTATGGTTGCTTCGTTTGGTAGCCCTCATCATCTGTGAACGAACCCCTTTCAAACCCTAGCATCTATATGTGTTAATCGATGTTTGAGCTTCACTTTTTGAAGGTCAAAGGAAGAAGGAGTCCATCTTGTTGCTTGAGTGCTTTGTTCTAGTGTAGATCCATCATCTTCACCTCATTTCTAGGCATTGTAAGGTTTGGTGGCTCATGTAGCGGTTTTGTGAGAGTTAATGTGCTTTAGCTTCTTTATTATGTGTGTTTTCCTCAATAAACTATATATTTTAGTGTATGTTGTAGGGTGCTAGGATTTGTTAGGTTGTAGTATACGGTTTGTCAAACAGACTTGTAGATTGTTACTTATGATGTTGAATTATTTGTTTATATCTATTATGTGCATGTCAATATATGTTTGGTAAGTTGAACTAGTCTGACTTTGTTCTAAAGGCCAAGATACTCGGGTAGACCAACTTTATGTTGAAGGCCAGGTGTGGTCCAACTTTATGTTGAAGGCAAGGGTAGCGGACCGGCTTCATGATTTAGGTAAATATTGTATGCCTTCATGTATTGTAGTATTTATGGTATTTTGAGTAACTCACTAAGATTTGACTTACAAATGTGGATTAAATGTTTTAGGTACTTTAGAGGATCGTGGGAAGGCAGAGTCATGACTGTACACACATAATTCATCAGCTTTTGTGTTTTGATATTCCGCATGTTTATGAAAATCTGATTTTTGGATGACTGTCTTTTAGGACACAAGCTTCCATGGCTTGTTTAATGAAAAGCGTATTTTATCTTATTTAAAAATATATAAAAAATTGTAGTGAAATATGGGATGTTACATAAATTTGATGTAACAACGCAAATTTTTCAAACAAATTTTTCATTTTTAAAATATAGTTATTTCCATTCAAAACAAGGCATAGATAGTTTAAGTATTCTGTCAAATACAAATATTCAAAATCCCAAGATCATAAAAGCATTCTTTAGTGTGTATCGATCACGCCGGCGCCTTCCCACGGTCCTCGCTAGTACCTGAAACACATACGTAACAACTGTAAGCATAAATGCTTAGTAAGTTCCCCAATATACAACTTACACACATACGCCTTTCTAGGCCCTGACCTTCCGGTCATCAACACCACGCCTTCCGGCCCATAACATATTGCCTTCCGGCCCACATAACATACATAGCACATATAAAAAATATCTTACCACATATAACATACATATCACATATCGTATCTGACCTTCCGGTCACACAGTCAAACCCTTCCGGGTGCAGTATAGTGAGAAGACTCACCTCGTGAATGCTGAAAGCTAGCAAATCCTGAAATCACTCGTGCACAATCCGACGAGCTACAACCTCCCTATAACATCACATATCTCATTAACACATATATCTTCTAAGTGTGACTATCCCTAAGAAGTCAGACTTAGATCAACTCTGGTCAATGGTCAACTCGACCGGACTCGGCGAGTACCATGGAGACTCGGCGAGTCTAGACGTCCTCCCCAACTTCCCCTGATGTTCCCTTTCTACTCGTCGAGTATCCCACTTGGCTCGACGAGATCCTCGTGGAAGAATCACGGGGCCACCCCGACTCCACTCGTCGAGTCTGAAGAATAGCTCGACGAGTTCCAGACAATCTCCAAGCTACTCGCCGAGTCTGTTCATCGGACTCGGCGAGTCCATGCCATGCAGTCGATCAAACCGCTTCCTGAGATAAGTTTTGTCCCGAAATACACAAGCATGGGACCTTCTGGACCTCTAAAGGTCCTAATACAGGGTAATAGTCGTTTGGGTAACAATGTATTAATTCATCTAATCACCAAATGGGTTCCATAAACCCTAAATCCATACACACATCAACAATACAGAAAGAATCCGAGATATTACCTGAATAACACACTCTCTGTGTCCCCAAACCGCAGAAATCGAATCCCTTGCTGTTCCTTTAGCCAAAACTCTTCTGCTCCTTGCACAACAACTTCTTCAAAAGCCCTAATACCCTTCAATCTTGCTCTAGATGCCCACAGCCGTTTAGGGTTCTTCTCAGTCGACTAAAGACGAACAATGACGGCCTATAAGTGCCTTATATACGTTCCAAAACCAAACGGTTAGGGTTTCCACTGAACAGCGTCGACTCGCCGAGTCCATATCTGGACTCGTCGAGTCCAGTCGCGATCCCGCGACCAAGTCTGCGATCCTACTCGGCGATTCTAGGCTCCAACTCGCCGAGTCCCCTCTTAATTCACCCCAAAAACATAATTTAATAATACCTGAGATTCCGGGCTGTTACAACTCTCCCCCACTAGGATTAGACTTCGCCCTCGAAGTCTCATTCTGAAAATAGTTCCGGATGCTGCTCCCGCATCTCACGTTCCGGTTCCCAAGTCATTTCCGAACCTTTCCGGTGTTGCCACTGGACCAACACCAGAGGTACCTCCTTGTTCCTCAGAACCTTGATCTTCCGATCCCTGATGGCCACTGGTCTCTCCGCATAATTCAGGCTCGCATCCACCTGAATATCCTCCAATGGAACCACTGCCGACTCATCGGCTATGCACTTCCTCAATTGCGACACATGGAAGGTGTCGAGGATCTGACCCAACTCCGCTGGCAACTCCAACCGATAGGCTACCCGGCCTATCCTTGAAATCACCCGAAATGGCCCAATATACCGGGGCCCTAACTTGCCTCTCTTCCTGAATCGAATCACTCCTTTCCAAGGAGAGACCTTCAGAAGAACGAAATCGCCGACTTGAAACTCAAGCTCGGATCGGCGCCTGTCCGCATAACTCTTCTGTCGGCTCTGGGCGGTCAATAACCTCTGTCTAACTTGCTGAATCTGCTCTGTCGTCTGAAGCACGATCTCTGTGCTACCCATCACTCTCTGTCCCACCTCTCCCCAACAAATGGGGGTCCGACACCTCCTACCATACAACAGCTCAAAAGGTGGCATACCAATGCTCGAATGATGGCTGTATTTGTAGGAAAACTCTGCTAAGGGTAAATATGCATCCCAGCTACCCCCGAAGTCTAACACACACGCTCGAAGCATGTCCTCCAGCGTCTGAATCGTCCGCTCGCTCTGACCGTCTGTCTGGGGATGGTATGCGGTACTAAAATGCAATTTAGTACCCAGCTCCTCATGAAATTTCTTCCAGAACCTGGAAGTGAAACGCACATCACGGTCTGAAACAATCGAGATCGGTACCCCATGCCGAGATACCACCTCTCTCACATATATCTCCGCCAACTTCTCCGCTGAAGAACTCTCACTGATGGCAAGGAAGTGTGCACTCTTCGTCAACCTATCCACAATCACCCAAATTGCATCAACTCCCCTGACCGTTCTCGGCAATTTGGTGATGAAGTCCATAGTGATTTGTTCCCACTTCCATTCAGGAATCTCCAATGGCTGTAACTTGCCGTGCGGTCTCTGGTGCTCGGCCTTAACCCTACGGCAGGTCAAGCACCTCTCAACGAACCATGCCACGTCCCTCTTCATGCAGGGCCACCAATACTCTTTCCTCAAATCCAAATACATCTTTGTAGCACCTGGATGGATCGAGAATTTCGACCTATGAGCCTCTTCCATCAAGGTAATACGCGTACCGCCCACGAACGGTACCCAGATCCGACCCTGAAACGTCATAAGCCCTCGCCCATCCTCAACGAACTCTGAAATTAACCCCACAACCCGCTCTTTTTTCTGCATTTCTGGTCGCACAGCCTCTGTCTGTGCCCCACGAATAGCATCCAATACTGGAGTCATCATAGTCAGTCTCAAGCATACATCTCGCAATGGAGTGCTCTCTGCCCTGCGGCTCAACGCGTCGGCTACCACATTAGCCTTGCCTGGGTGATACAGGATCTCACAATCATAATCCTTGACCACATCCAACCACCTCCTCTGACGCATATTTAGGTTGGGCTGATCCATCAAATATTTCAAGCTCTTATGGTCCGTGTATATCGTACATCGAACCCCATACAGGTAGTGACGCCAAATCTTGAGAGCGAACACTACTGCCCCCAACTCTAAATCATGCGTGGGATATCTCGCCTCGTGAGGCTTCAGCTGCCTCGATGCATACGCTATCACATGGCCCCTTTGCATCAACACTGCACCCAGTCCCGAAATCGATGCGTCGCAATATACCACAAAATCTTCCATCCCTTCTGGGAGAGCTAATACCGGGGCTTCGCACAACCTCTGGCGAAGTGTCTCAAAGGAGGTCTGCTGCTCGGGCCCCCATGAGAATGCAACACCCTTCCGGGTCAATCTGGTGAGCGGCACTGCGATCTTGGAGAAGTCCTTAATGAATCTCCGATAATACCCTACCAACCCAAGGAAACTCCTGATCTCGGAGGGTGACTTCGGCACCTCCCAACTCATCACCGCCTCAACCTTGGCCGGATCGACCAATATCCCTTTCTGATTGACAACATGTCCTAGAAATTGGACCTCCCGCAACCAGAAGTCACACTTGGAGAACTTTGCATAAAGCTTCTCCGACCTCAATATCCCAAGGACTTCCCTCAAATGTTCCTCATGCTGCTCTCTAGATCTCGAATATACCAGAATGTCGTCAATAAATACAATCACTGACCGATCCAACATCGGCCTGCATACCCTGTTCATGAGATCCATGAACACAGCCGGGGCATTGGTGAGCCCGAAAGGCATCACCACAAACTCATAATGCCCATATCGCGTCCTAAACGCTGTCTTCTGGACATCCTCCTCCCGCACTCGCACCTGATGGTACCCTGACCTCAGATCGATCTTGGAAAACCACGATGCTCCCTGTAACTGATCAGATAAATCATCGATCCTTGGTAACGGGTAACGGTTCTTGACCGTCAACTTGTTCAACTCCCGGTAATCAATGCAAATCCGGTGCGAACCATCCTTCTTCTTGACGAACAGAATAGGTGCTCCCCACGGCGAACTGCTCGGCCGAATGAATCCCTTCCCCAGCAACTCCTGGAGCTGCGAGGACAACTCTTGCATCTCTGGAGGTGCAAGACGATAAGGAACCTTAGCAATAGGCGCGGCCCCCGGAACCAGGTCAATACCAAACTCTACTTGTCTCACAGGAGGTACTCCCGGCAGCTCCTCGGGGAAAACATCTGGAAACTCACGCACCACTGGGACCTCCTCCACTGACCTCGGTCGCTCGGAAACCTCCCGCGTATCCATCACATACGCCACAAAACCCTTACAGCCCTGCTGTAGACACTGCCTCGCCCTGGCGGCCGAACAAAAAGCAGATCCCGAACGGGTACCCTCGCCGTACACCGAAAGAACTCCCCCACTATGGTCTCGTATAGTCACCAGCTGACGCTCACAGTCGATGACAACGCCGAATCGGCTCAACCAGTCCATGCCCACGATGACACAGACGTCACCCATCGCAATAGGAATCAGGTCTATCGGGAACTCAACCCCGAAGATCTCTAGCACGCATCCCCGAAAAACCTCCGTGGCACAAATCACTTTCTCGTCAGCTATAGAAACTCTCAAAGGTCGACTCAACGACTCGCGACTAACGCTGATGTGCTGACTAAAGGCTAAGGACACAAAGGACTTACTCGCACCCGAGTCAAATAACACTAAGGCAGGCACAGAGTTCACAAGGAAAGTACCTACGCATATAATAACATAAGCATAACATCTCGACATTAAAATAAACACATGAATTACAACATACCTGCCACGACATCGGGCGCAGCGCGGACCTCCTCCGCAGTCAGCTGGAAGGCTCTCACACGAGCCCTCGGGGCCTCGACCTTCACCGGTCGAGTCTCAGTAGTCCTGGCAGTAGGTGCAGATCCCTGACGAAGCTGAGGGCACTCGGCCTTCCGATGGCCGGTCTGGTTGCAATGAAAGCAAACCATAAACCCCTTGGGGCACTCCCTAGCAATGTGCCCCTCCTTGCCGCACTTGTAGCAAGCACCGGCTCGACATGCCCCATCATGACCCATGCCGCACTTTCCGCAAGTGCGGCTCTTCGAACCTCCCGTCCTCGAATCAGCGGACTTGATCCGCTTGGCTGCCGGCTGAGACTGAGCCGGCCGCCGGTCTGCCTGCTGAGACTCGGCCTCCTCCCTGGCCTGAGTCTCCAACTCGATCTCACGCTTCCTGGCATTCGCCTGAAGCTCAGTAAAAGTATGGTAAGTGGAGTTTGACACAAACTCCCGGATCTCCCTCCTTAGAACACCCAAGTACCGGCTCATCCGAGCCTGCTCTGTGGCCACCAGCTCGGGACAAAACATCGCCCTCTCATGAAACTTCCGCGTGATCGCCGCCACCGAGTCAGTACCCTGCTTAAGGGTTAAGAACTCCTGAACCAATCGTTCCCGCTCCACCGGGGGAACGTACTCATCCCTGAACATGGCAGTGAACCCCTCCCATGTCACTGCCGTAGTCTCTGCCAAAGTGAAGTTCGCCGTCACGAACTTCCGCCAGTCCTTCGCTCCCAGACGGAGCTGGTTCAATGCGAACCGTACCCTCAGGTGCTCCGGGCATGAACAAGTGTAGAAGCACCCCTCTATATCCGCGATCCACCTCATCGTAGCAATCGGATCCTGCATCCCATCGAACTCTGGTGGCTTCGTGTTGCTGAACTCTCGGAACAGCAACGAGTCACCCCCTTGTGGCCTAGCAGCGGCCACAGCTGCGGTAGCTGCAGCGGTTGCAGCCTCAGTCAATGCGGCGTACCGCTCATCGAACGTCTCCATCAGGGTGGTCTTAATAGACCCAAACATCTCCGGGATCTCAGCCCGGATCGCCGCCGCTACCTCCTCGTGAATCATCTGACGAATCTCCTCGTCACTCACACCGCTCGAACTCGCTCCGTGGCGCGGTCTAACCATGATGTCTCTGAAATACAACATAAACTATCAGAGACTCCACCGAGTATAATCGCACTCGATAACGCAACCCTACTCAGTCTCCGATATCCAGGGATTCTTACTTGGGCCTCCCACTGACCCGGTGTCTTCGGTAGTACGGGCCCAATACTACCGACCACACCGCATCAGCAGTCATCCCAAATCTTCCTCCCCAAACCCCGGATAGTGAGTACTCTACTGCTGTTATGTACTATCTACTCGCACACTAACAAAGCATCTCATATTGGCAAACTTCCCTAGACTAAGGCATCACAAATCAGGCCACTCTAGTCCTATCATGAATACCTAGTCTTCTAGCATGCATAACAATTCATATCATATAATATTGTAAGGTATTTTGGGGATCTTTACCGTTCGGGCGCTGACTGATCGTACACACTGCTTCTTTCTTACTTACCACAAAACCATTTACAAAAGTTTATGCCTTTATTTAAAAGGTTTCCTCAAATCCTCGGTTTGAGTCCAGTTACCCCCGAAGGTGCACCTGAATCCCTCAAACCAAGGCTTTGATACCAATTGTAACAACGCAAAATTTTCAAACAAATTTTTCATTTTTAAAACATAGTTATTTCCATTCAAAACAAGGCATAGATAGTTTAAGTATTCTGTCAAATACAAATATTCAAAATCCCAAGATCATAAAAGCATTCTTCAGTGTGTATCGATCACGCCGGCGCCTTCCCACGGTCCTCGCTAGTACCTGAAACACATACGTAACAACTGTAAGCATAAATGCTTAGTGAGTTCCCCAATATACAACTTACACACATACGCCTTTCCAGGCCCTGACCTTCCGGTCATCAACACCACGCCTTCCGGCCCATAACATATTGCCTTCCGGCCCACATAACATACATAGCACATATAACAAATATCTTACCACATATAGCATACATATCACATATCGTATCTGACCTTCCGGTCACACAGTCAAACCCTTCCGGGTGCAGTATAGTGAGAAGACTCACCTCGTGAATGCTGAAAGCTAGCAAATCCGGAAATCACTCGTGCACAATCCGACGAGCTACAACCTCCCTATAACATCACATATCTCATTAACACATATATCTTCTAAGTGTGACTATCCCTAAGAAGTCAGACTTAGATCAACTCTGGTCAACGGTCAACTCGACCGGACTCGGCGAGTACCATGGAGACTCGGCGAGTCTAGACGTCCTCCCCAACTTCCCCTGATGTTCCCTTTCTACTCGTCGAGTATCCCACTTGGCTCGACGAGATCCTCGTGGAAGAATCGCGGGGCCACCCCGACTCCACTCGTCGAGTCTGAAGAACAGCTCGACGAGTTCCAGACAATCTCCAAGCTACTCGCCGAGTCTGTTCATCGGACTCGGCGAGTCCATGCCATGCAGTCGATCAAACCGCTTCCTGAGATAAGTTTTGTCCCTAAATACACAAGCATGGGACCTTCTGGACCTCTAAAGGTCCTAATACAGGGTTATAGTCGTTTGGGTAACAATGTATTAATTCATCTAATCACCAAATGGGTTCCATAAACCCTAAATCCATACACACATCAACAATACAGAAAGAATCTGAGATATTACCTGAATAACGCACTCTCTGTGTCCCCAAACCGCAGAACTCGAATCCCTTGCTGTTCCTTTAGCCAAAACTCTTCTGCTCCTTGCACAACAACTTCTTCAAAAGCCCTAATACCCTTCAATCTTGCTCTAGATGCCCACAGCCGTTTAGGGTTCTTCTCAGTCGACTAAAGACGAACAATGACGGCCTATAAGTGCCTTATATACGTTCCAAAACCAAACGGTTAGGGTTTCCGCTGAACAGCGTCGACTCGCCGAGTCCATATCTGGACTCGTCGAGTCCAGTCGTGATCCCGCGACCAAGTCTGCGATCCTACTCGGCGAGTCTAGGCTCCAACTCGCCGAGTCCCCTCTTAATTCACCCCAAAAACATAATTTAATAATACCTGAGATTCCGGGCTGTTACATTTGAAATTTATTATTTGAAGTTATGAAAGCTAACACTCGGTATACATCTTTTGTAGATTCGAGTATCATTACATTCTTCGAAATTATCTTAGTAGACTTTATTCAATGATTACAAAATATTTAAAAACTAGTAAACTAATATTATTTTTTCAAACAACCATATTTTTATTAAGAAATAACTAGCAAGGAGTTTGTTAAAAAATAAATTACAACATAACAACTACAATACATATATGTAGAATTATCCATATGAGAGTCATAATGATAGCTTCAAATGCCATATTTTCCATACACAACATAGGTTTTTTATCTTCCCAATCAAATATCTAGGCAATTTTAATAAAATTCAGAATTTGAACATTTTGTTGGAATAGTGTCTAAGGCTGCAACTATATTAGGCAAGTATTTGACCCGGTTGTGCATGGTCCTTTTGGGTTGCCTTCACCATAGCAACTTGATAGGATGATTTATTAAGAGAGAATAAATATTATTAATATATTATGAGAATAATATAAAGAATAATAATATTGTTATTTGATTAATATAAGTCATAAATTAATTAGAATTAATTTGGTGACTTAAAGAGATTAATTAAATAAGAGGGTATAAACTGTCAATTGTTTGATAGTTAAACTTTAGACTGTAAATCCTTAAGAGATAAGGATTGGATGAATTCTAGAGCTAAGGATAGCTCAAAATCGTCCAAGGCTATCTATGGTAAGGATATGGATTGCTTTAAGAGAAGATTATCCAACTAGGGTTTAAGATGAAACCCTTAAGGAGTCTACAAGTATAAATAGACCCAATGGCCAAGGGAAATCGACATCTCATTAAGAATAGAGAACCCCTGGCCGATTTCCTCCTAGCCTCTCTCTCCCAAATCATCCTCTTTGCTATTTGGTGTTTGTAAGCCATTAGAGGAGTGACAATTGTGACTCTAGAGCTTCAAGACAACAAGATCAAACAAGAGATTCAAAGGTATGCTTCTAGATCTGATTTTGTATTGTTCTTATACCTATTAGTCATTAGAAGTCTTGGATTCAAAGCATGTTTAATTAGAAAGCCCAGATCCAAGCATTAGGGTTTTGCATGCGCACATAGGAAAGTTCTTATGGCTAAAACCCATCAGTGGTATCAGAGACTAGCTTGGTTTCTATTAAATTGTTGCTTGTTTGTTTGATTCTTAACTGCAAAATTCAATTTTTATGTTTCTGAGTCATGGACTCGGCGAGTTGGCCTGACTCGGTGAGTCCCTTGGTGCACTCGGCGAGTCCAAGCGTCAGGAAAGGCCAGATTCGGGATTTCTTCATGATTATCTTATGAAAACTTACCTTAATCATATTAGATCAACCCTAATCCGATTTTTTGATATATATGAATATAATCTTGATCTAATTAAAGATATTTATCAACTAATAAAATATTTAATTTCCTTATATGATAATTAATTAATTATTTTAATTAAATTGGTAATTATCTTGCATGAAATCTTGAATAAATCAAATATAGATAATTAGGGAATTAATTGTTAATTAAAATTATTTGTTATTTGATCCTCCATGTTTTAAATGTTTATAACTTGTCCTCAAGTTTTGAAATTTATATTTTGTGATTAAAAGTTTTAATTTAGACAATTTAAATTTCAAACCCTAGATTTTTAAAAAAGTTTAAAATACAACCCTATACTAATATAATATTACAAGAATAATATATATATATGTATAACTAAAATGCTAGTCTTACCGTTAGTAGGCCTCATTCACGAAGCCGATCTATAAGGTGGGTATAAGGTTGCGGCCTATAAAATGGCGCTTAATGGGTGTACAGTCACACCCACCGCTTGCTTGATTGGTGGAGGGTCGTTAGCCGAACGGGTAGGATAGGGCAGCCTCATCCTCTCATTAAAAGTATAATATGAAATACAAAGTAACTACACATTTTTTAAAATTTCCCAATCTTAGTTACTTTAGGAAAAGTGAATTGATGCAATCCCATGAAATTACACTTTGCACCCTTTCTAAGAAGTTAGTGGAGCGTGTGTGGTTTACCAGCACACTAATTGGTTCTAAGCAAAGGTGGCAAAGGGTGATTCATTGTTTATCATAGTTCGATGGAGCGTGTGTGGTTTACCGGCACATCGAATAGGTGATCGTTACAATGAAGGCACCATGTGAATTTGCATGGTAATTCACACCCGCTTTGTGATCCTCAGCATCCCAGTCACAAACAAGAGGGGCATATCGAGATTTAAACATGCCATTGAATAGTTTCAATGAATCTCATCCGAACCTAGGAATTCTCAATACATTTAGGACTTATAGTTAGGTTTTTTTGGTGGAGAATTAGTGAATCGTCATTCGCTTACCTTCATATTATTTGCATGTTGGATTACGGCATCCCTTTTCTAATATGTAAATCTTGTTGTTGGATCCTAGCCCTAATTTTTCTTATTGGGTGATAATTAGGGATTCATATTCTAATCTATCTTTGTCCTTTCTATTTGTAGATGTCGAACGCAAACAACGCTGCTGCTAGTTCTATCACATTGATGAGCCTTTGCCAAAAGGTCACTTTCGATGGGACGAACTTTAGCGAATGGATAAGATACATTCGCACCATTGCTCGCTATGAGGATAAGGAGTATGTCCTCGATGAGAAGCTCGAGAAAATCAACCCTGAAATCGCTACTCCGGCTGAAATGACCGCTTTTGAAACTCATGAGCGCGATTCAACGAAGGTATATTGCATCATGATACCCACCATGAACTCCGAATTCCAAAAGTCCTATGAGGACATGTACCCGTACGAGATGCATCAAGACTTATTGGAGAGATACCACCAAAACGCGAGACAAGAGCATTATGAGATTTTCACTAACATGATTTCCGCTAAGATGGGTCATGGAGAGTCTTTTACCGTGTACCTGCAAAAGATGCAAAGGTATGTCGACCGCCTTCGCAAGTTAAATGTTGACTTTGGGGAAGACTTGGCGATCGACATGGTGCTTCACTCTTTGCCTCCGAGCTACAATCAATTTAGGATGACCTACCACATGAACAAAGAGGAGGTCACCCTAAGCAAACTCCAAGGTCTCTTGAGGGTCGCTGAGAGCAACTTCAAAGACAAGTCTGTTGCACCAACTCCCAATCCACCCGCTGCTCCTGTCTTGGCTATTGGTCAAGGAAAGGGAAAGAAGAGGAAGGCTTCGTCTAAGAACTATCGCAAGGTTAAAGCCCGAGATGGTGCCTCTTCTAGTGGGACCAAAGTTGATCCTGCTAAGCCCTGCCCTAACCCAAAGGAGGCAGAGTGCCACCACTGCCATAAGATAGGACATTGGAAGAGAAGCTGCCCAGAATACTTGCAAGCAATCAAGGATGGAAAGATCAAGCCGTCTTTCGCAGGTATATACACAATTAAATCTAACGATTCTAATCATGATCTTTCTAGGGTTCTTGATATCGATTGTGGTTATCACATTTGTTCTAATGTGCAGGGACTAAGAAGAAGTAGGGATGTGGAGCAAGGAAGGATCAATCTAATCATGGGGAACAGAAGATCGTCGCCTGTGACCAAGATTGGAGTGTATTCTTTACTGCTTAGAAATAATTTATGTTTAGATTTGAACAATTGTTGCTATTCGCCAGAAATGGCTAGAAACATCATTTCATTTCATGGTTTGTTTAGACAAGGTTTTAGATTTTCTTTTAATAATGAGAATGGTTCTATTTTGGCTTATCTAAATGGTGTCTTTTATTTTGAAGCTATACCACGTAATGGAATTTATGAAACTGTTATGATTGTTGATAACTTAGGAAATGATGTTTTAAACATAGATTCTTCCAATAGTATGGATAGAGCATCCTTGTGGCATTGTCGTCTTGGACATGTCAACAAGAAACGCATAGCCCAACTCCAAAAGGATGGAGTGTTGGAGTCATTTGACCTTAGGGAAGATGACACATGCGAGTCTTGTTTGCTTGGAAAGATGACTAAATCACCCTTCACGAGTACGTGTGAAAGGGGTGAGGGTCTAATGGATCTAATACATACCGATGTATGTGGACCGTTTAGATCAACCACGAAGGATGGGAACCGCTTCTACGTGACTTTTACTGAAGACTATAGTAGATATGGGTATATTTATTTAATCAAGCAAAAGTGAGAAACTTTTGAAAAGTTCAAAGAGTTCAAGAATGAAGTGGAGAATCAATTGGGCAGGAAAATCAAGATGCTTCGATCCGATCGAGGAGGAGAGTACCTAAGTCTTGAATTCCACGATTATCTCAAGGAGTGTGGAATAGTTTCACAATTGACGCCTCCTAAGACACCGCAGTTCAATGGTGTGGCAGAAAGGCGTAATCGAACCTTGTTGGACATGGTTCGCTCTATGATGAGTCGTGCTTCACTACCTATCTCTTTTTCAGGGTATGCCTTAGAGACTTCCGCCCATATCCTTTACCGAGTCCCTACTAAGAAGGTTGCCAAAACACCTCACGAGATGTGGACAGGGAAAGCTCCCTCGTTAGCACATATCAAGGTTTGGGTTTGCGAGGCTTTCGTAAGACGAGATACTCACGACAAGCTCGAACCTCGTAGTGAGCGATGTATTTTCATCGGCTACCCACAGAAATCCTTTGGATATCTCTTCTATAGACCTAAGGACAATGTTGTCTTTGTTGCGAGGAGAGGAGTTTTCCGAGAGCGAGAACTCATAGGCCATGGAGACAGTGGGAGGCAAATCGAGCTTGAAGAGATTCAAGAGTCGATGGATGAAGGAACCTCTATCGCTGGCACTCAACCCGAGGAGGAAACTCCAGTTGAACCGATTGACGAGTCCTTACCTCTTAGACGTTCCAATAGAGTTAGAGTTCAACCCCAGTTTTATGGTTTTCATATTACTACCGAAGGGGACACGTATATTAGTGAGGTACACTAATAAATCTTGATGAACCTAATAGCTATAAGGAAGCCATGGCAGGCCTGGAGTCTGCAAAATGGAAAGAGGCAATGGATAGCGAGATCCAATCCATGTATGATAACCAAGTTTGGAATTTGGTTGATAATGTTCCCGGACGTAAGACCGTTGGGTGCAAATGGATCTTCAAGAAGAAGACCGATGTGGATGGAAACGTACACACATATAAAGCGCGATTGGTTGCGAAGGGCTTTACTCAAAATCTCGGAGTTGACTATGAAGAGACCTTCTCACCAGTTGCGAAGATAAAATCTATTAGAGTGATGCTAATTATTGCCGCATTTCATGATTATGAGATTTGGCAAATGGATGTCAAGACCGCTTTCCTTAACGGAAAGTTGGCTGAGGATGTTTACATGGCTCAGCCAGAGGGGTTTGTGGATCCGAAGCATCCAAATAGAGTGTGTAAGCTTGAGAAGTCCATTTTTGGACTTAAGCAAGCGTCTCGCAGATGGAATCTTTGCTTCGATGAGAAATTCAAAGAGTTTGGATTTGTACGAAGTGAAGATAAATCATGTGTATATGTCAAAGCCAGTGGGAGTATAGTTAGCTTCCTCATTCTATATGTCGATGACATATTACTCATAGGAAACGACATCCCGACTCTGCAGGAAGTTAAGTCTTGGCTCGGGAAGTGCTTCGCTATGAAGGATCTCGGAGAGGCTTCTTACATTTTGGGAATAAGGATAGTAAGAGAAAGAAGTAAGAGACTAATTGGACTTAGTCAGAACACTTACTTAGAGAAGGTACTAAAACGTTTTAGTATGGAAAACTCGAAGAAGGGAGAATTACCGATACAAAGTAATGCTAAGTTGAGTAAGACTCAAAGTCCAAGTACCGAAGCTGAAATAGCAGAAATGAGCCGAGTACCATATGCTTCCACAGTTGGCTCAATCATGTACGCTATGACTTGTACTCGCCCTGATGTAGCCTTTGCTTTGAGCATGGTTAGTAGATATCAAGGGAACCCTGGAAGAGCCCATTGGATTGCGGTGAAGAATATCCTTAAGTACCTTTGGAGGACGAAGGAATGGTTCTTAGTCCTCGGAGGGAGTGATGACTTGAAGGTGCGAGGGTATAACGACGCCAGCTTTCAGACCGACAGGGACAACTACCGTTCGCAGTCGGGCTGGGTCTTTACCCTGAATGGAGGAGCAGTGACTTGGAAAAGTTCCAAGCAGGAAACCGTAGCTGATTCAACGTGCGAATCGGAGTACATTGCAGCGAGAAAAGCGTCGAAGGAGGCAATATGGCTGAAGAACTTCATCGGTGATCTTGGAGTCGTACCTGCCATAAAGGAGCCAATGGAGATTTTCTGTGATAATGAAGGAGCGGTTGCCTTGACCAAGGAACTGAGGGATCATGGTAGATCACGACATATCGACAGAAAATATCATTTTATTAGACATCGTGTAGAAGAAGGACAACTCGTAGTCAAGAGGACATCATTAGAAGATAACCCATCAGATCCGCTTACGAAGGGACTGAGTAGGGTTAAGCACTTGCATCATGCTAGGAGTATTGGGCTGAAGGATGATATTAGCATAGATTAGATAGTATTAGAAACGTATAATAGATAAATGTAATTAACATTTGGTGATTAAATAAAGGAGTTTTATTTATGTGTAATGTTACTTCTTATGTTAATTGTTTAACTATTGTTTCATTTTGCATGTTTTGACTTCCAGAATAATTGAGTTTATTAAGAATAATTGAATTATTCAAATTGTCCACAATCGTTCATATGTTGGAAGTAGATATGAATGAAGATTGTCATGAATTGGTATGTAGATTGTCTAAATGGTGTTAGACATAGCAAAGGGTTGCTGCAACGTTCATGAGTGCTTATGAACTAGTTTTGAGCATTGGAACAAACCCGCGCTTGCTGGAATCACCTTATGGAATATGATATAAAAGGGTGATCGCAAGACGATAATATCATATAGTCTTAAAACCTAGATATATGGTTTGTTATTTGTTAAATTGATTGTACATTGATAATGCGAAAACGCATCAGTAACTCGGTGTTATAAAACGCATTGTTGTGTATAGTTGGTTAATGAATAAGTAAATGCATATAAGTCGAAGTTTATCTGTAACTTTTATCCCAAGAGGGTAAAAGTGATATCCCGGCCGCTCGATGATTTGATTTGACTTATGTGCCAGGCCCGGTCAGAACTGAATTGATGTGTTCGATTAAGTTCTATGTCAAATAAATCAGAGATCGAGAAACCTAAATGCTTGACTAATCATTCCATAGAATCGTCAGCATGATATCTAACAGAGGACTGTATGATCCCTTATCTAAAGGACAAGATTGATTAGATCAGAGTTTGACAGCGTCTTTGAGAGCTACGATTGCAAATCGAATTGTACTTGTGCATATAGTTACTAGACTTATCCAAGTGGGAGACTGTTGGAATAGTGTCTAAGTCTGCAACTATATTAGGCAAGTATTTGACCCGGTTGTGCATGGTCCTTTTGGGTTGCCTTCACCATAGCAACTTGATAGGATGATTTATTAAGAGAGAATAAATATTATTAATATATAATGAGAATAATATAAAGAATAATAATATTGTTATTTGATTAATATAAGTCATAAATTAATTAGAATTAATTTGGTGACTTAAATAGATTAATTAAATAAGAGGGTATAAACTGTCAATTGTTTGATAGTTAAACTTTAGACTGTAAATCCTTAAGAGATAAGGATTGGAGGAATCCTAGAGCTAAGGATAGCTCAAAATCGTCCAAGGCTATCTATGGTAAGGATATGGATTACTTTAAGAGAAGATTATCCAACTAGGGGAAACCCTTAAGGAGTCTACAAGTATAAATAGACCCAATGGCCAAGGGAAATCGGCATCTCATTAAGAATAGAGAACCCCTGGCCGATTTCCTCCTAGCCTCTTTCTCCCAAATCATCCTCTTTCTCCCAAATCATCCTCTTTGCTATTTGGTGTTTGTAAGCCATTAGAGGAGTGACAATTGTGACTCTAGAGCTTCAAGACAACAAGATCAAACAAGAGATTCAAAGGTATGCTTCTAGATCTGATTTTGTATTGTTCTTATACCTAATTAGTCATTAGAAGTCTTGGACTCAAAGCATGTTTAATTAGAAAGCCTAGATCCAAGCATTAGGGTTTTGCATGAGCACATAGGAAAGTTCTTATGGCTAAAACCCATCACATTTAACCAGCAACTAAATTTCCTCTATATCAACAACATCAATCACATATGAGAAATCTATGGTCCACGTGTTCGGTATGCATCCCACATAGGGGACATAAAACTGAGTCTATGTATTCACAACGATCAAGCAAATTCATCCTAGTTGGAATACGATTCTTCATGACTCTCCAAACCAAAACTTTCACTTTCTTAGGCATGTATCTATTCCATCTAGTCTTATATAGATCATGAGGAAGCATCAAATCATTAAAGTAAGTTCCAACGACACTAGTCTTCAAACTTTCCAAGATTCCACACCCGCTTATCTTTGCAGTCTCCATGATGTTTTGAAGTTGTAAATCAAAGGAAATATTTTGCATATGCTCTCTTTCTTCACTATGACATCCCCAATTTCACGGCCAGAAAATACCGATTTGTTTATGCTTTGTTTTTAAAATCAGAGTAATCTTTTAAAGAAAACGGTTGCGGAATTTGTTCCCAAAACAAGATATGATAATAACTTATCAAAACATTTCTCAAAGAGAATGTGTTTTCATTTAATAATAAAACCTTGGGATTTCATGTTCCGATACAGACATATAAGCATAAACAAAACTTACATTCAATTACACTAATGATTTATATCTCCTTTAAATCTCTCTGTGAAATATGTCTTCGTATCGAAACCTATGATACAAAGAAACCCGAGTGGGTCAGGCTTGGGAGCCTGGTGAGCATATAGGGTTTTCATCCCATAATGTTATATCATATATTTATAAATATAGAACATTCAAACTTGTACAATTTCACCATATAAAGGCAACTCTTATCCCACCCGATCGATCCTCACAACGACACGATCTAAACTCTCGTATCTAAAATTTTCCTCTTTACCTGATCCCTACTCACAGATTTAAAACTAACCTTTTCACTTGATCCATGCTCACGGATCTAAAAATAATCTCTTCACCTGATCCATAATCACGAATCCAAAACTAACCTCTTGATCTAATCCATACTCCCAGATTAGGGACAATTAACTTTACCTTAATCTTGATCTGATCCATACTCCCGGATCTATAACTGTGCCCAATCCATATTCCCGGACTAGGGACAATTAACTTAGTCTTAATCCATACTCCCGGACTAATAGCAAGTTTTTCTCTTTTCCTGATCCATACTCCCGAATCTAAAACTAACCTCTTGGTCTAATCCATACTCACGGATCTAAAACTAACCTCTTGATCTGATCCATACTCACGGATCTAAAACTAACCTCTTGATCTGATCCATACTCACGGATCTAAAAGTAACCTCTTGATCTGAGCCATACTCACAGATCTCATCTACCCATGTCCTACCCAACATATTTGTAGATATAAAATACATATACAGTTTAACTCATTAAAACCTATATAGTTCATCCATTCACCAACATCTCAAATAAACAACAATATATAAACACACAGCACGTATTTCATAGCAAATACTTCATATTTATGTGTTAGAAGAAAGTAATCACACACTCACTTGATTAGAAGATGATCGGACAGCACTACGGCTCCTGAAATAATCTTTTGCGACGAAACCGGGATGTTTCCTTCAAAATCGGGCTTCACGCGGGCAGAGCTTCGTCTTGAAAACTATTTTTCTCGGGATCTTCCGGGCTTCGGAACTTGCTTCGGGTCTCGGGAATGATACCGGGGCTTCGGGGGTATATCCTGCACTCAAAACGATGCAAAAATGAGTGAGTAAGGAAGAAATGAGCAATAGAACTCGGCTGCACTCGACATCTATTTATAGGGGCTGAACCACCGAATTACGCTGGGCATAATTAAAGTTACGCTGGGCGTACTTTGGATAAGGCCGCTGACTCCCCCCCGTTTCGGATAATATCGAAATTTATAATTAAATTTAATATTTTAATTATTTAATAAACTTCAAAAATTCATATCTTCCTCATACAAACTCCATTTTCGACGTTCTTTATATCCACGCGTAGGTGAGACTACGCTCTACAACTTTCGTTTAGACTGTCGGCTAGTTTTGACTTTAATTTTATTATTTATTTTTAGTAGGCCGGGACAAGAAAACTCCGTTATAATTTCATAACTTCTTCATCCGACGTCCGTTTTCATCTGTCTTTTTACTGTTGCACTACTATCAACAAGATCTTCGATTCTCGTTTAGATTGTTTCGGCTAAAAACCGCTCGGTCTCAAATCGAGTATTTAAGCTGCATACCGCTAAGTCGAAACTTAGAAAAATCATAACTTCCTAATACGAAGTCAGATTTGGACGTTCTTTTTATGCATGCTCATTGTTTAACGAACTCTATGACTTTCGTTTAGATCGCTAAGGGTAAATATCGCTCTAACGTAAATTCACTTTTTACGTCATTCCGCGTCGTGCCGGTTCTGTCGCGAAACTTCGACATGTCATAACTTCTTCGTTATAACTCGGATTTCGGCGTTCTTTATATGTACTGAATCCTTGTAACATATATTATAACTTAGTTAAAATTATTCATTCTAAATAATCTTTCATTAAAAATTCATTTTTGACGGTTATCGTCTCTAAATTGACTAGCCTTAATCTGCGGGCGTTACAATTATCTCCCCCTTAGGATGATTACGTCCCGGAATCATCAACTAATATAGGACTTGTATAATGATTCTATACGGTATCTCTTCATCCTCGATAATAACCGTAACTTCTATGTTTCCTCGAAAGAGTATTTAACTCTAGCGCTTCTTGACTGCAGACGATGCTCAATCTTGCATCTGCTTTCGTTACCATGTTGTACTTTTAATTGTAACCTTCGAGTTGCCAATTAAGTCCTTATTGAGGACTCCTTCTTCTTCTTAGGAAAAGTACTTTTCCTTACCTATTGTAACAGATCGATGGGTCATGTTCTAATGACCCCTCATCGTATGAAGCAACGTTTAGACTCAAGTCTCTTAGAGTCAAATCCCAGAATGGAATATACCTTCCCTCATATTCGAATGTGATATAATCATATTTTAGCATGTAGCATCTCTAGCTATAAACTTCTTTATCAACGAGTGCGATGTTATCGGTCGCATTGATTTCAATCTTCTGACCTTGGTCAGATGCTACATCGAACTTGGTTCTCCGAACCACGTAACAAAATCATTGTAGTCGGACTCAATTTGATATGACCACTAGGGTCAGAATAACAATCATCTCATTAGTCATTACCGAAACGATGGTAACGACATACTTGAATAAAACGAGACCAATCACTAGCTTCTTGGTAACCTTGTGACTTTCCCTGATCCAAGTGTGAGTCCTGTGCTTCTGGTAGTATATGCATCTACTACCTTTCACACATACTCATACTCGTCCCAAGTATTGTCCCGTAGTTGACCAAGTCATCATACAAGAAAATCACACAATCATTCAACACATCAGTTAGCAAAACTAGGGTTTATATTATTTCTTGAAACGATTACACAAAGGCTCAAGTTCACCCTATACAACGCCTCTAGTAGGCTACACTTCCTGATACAGACTTTATACATATATGAAGTCTTCATCCTTGAATCCTCGCGTTGTTTTCTGCTTCATCGAGGATCATGTGAAATGCCTTTGGATTTGGTGGTACATTTGGCCTTGTAGCCTCTTCTCTTCTTGGGAAGTTTTTCTTAAAGTGCCCTTCTTCGCCACACTTAAAGCACGCTTCTCTTTTGGTTGGGCATTTGCTGGCGTAATGATCAGTCTTCCCGCATTTGAAGCAGGTCATATCTTTAGTGCATCTCCCAATGTGCTTCCTATTGCACTTATCACACCATTGTGCTCCTTCTTCAAGCTTCTTCGAATCAGACTTCGAAAATATTCTCTTCTCATCGAACCTTGAAGATCCTTCAATCTTTCTTTTATCGCCTACCTCGATTATCTCTAGACCCCTTTCCTTTAACTGCGTCTCCACATTTTTTGCTGCTCAGACTGCTGTCTTCAAAGTAGTTGTCATCTTGACCATTGGGCCAAAGTCGGCAGGCAGTCCATTTGCGAACCTCTCAATTTTTGAGAGTTCAGTTGGCACTAAGTGTGGAAATAACTTCATCTTTTCAGTAAATGCAGTAGCATAATCATCAATGCTCAATTTACCTTTCTTCAGATTCTGGAATTCATTGTTCAGATCAATCAGATCTATCTCTGAGCAGTATTGCATCTTTAACTGCTCCAGGAATGATTCCCAAGACATCCTTAGTGCTTCCCCTCGAGGCATCGTATCTGCCAGTAACTTCCACCAGCTCAAGACTCCAGTTTTCAGTGGTCTAACTGCAAAGTCAGTCTTCTATTTGTTGCTACAGTTGCAACTTTCAAACACCATCTCCATTTCGGAGATCCAGTCCATAATCTCTACAGGCTTTGGGCTTCCAGAAAGACTTGGCGGTTTGGCGCATAAGAAATTCTTATACATACGCCTATTCCTGTTTATTTCCCTTTCCGGGTCATTCCTTTCTGCCACTGGGGGTTTTGCTTGTCCAACAGTCCCACTGTAGTTACCTCCCTCTGAATACCCTCCATTCACTTGAGGCTCTTCCACTTGAAGTGACACTTCCTCACGATTCTATTGGAGTAATCGCCTTGTCTCCTCCATTTGGCGATCCAACATCATCTGCATCATCGCTTGCACCCCAACCATCGTCATTGGCTCTGGTGCTGCTGCTACAACAGGTGCTTGATCAATCACTGGTGATTGACGTTGTTGATTCGTGTTTTCGTTTGCGTTTCCAACTCCGCTTCTTGTTCTTTCCATTTCGATCTATACACCGAATAAGGTGAAATTAGATCCTCCTTCGCGATAGATATTACGATCTTCCATATCACTCCGAAACGTTTACATGCTAGTGTTGGATTAATGTCTAAGTCCATAACTATATTTGGTATGTACTTGACCCGACCCGGCGTGGTCCATTTGGGCTGCACTTCACCGACATAATGTATATGGATAGTCTTTTGAGAATAGTATATTTATGATTAATATTAATATATTATAAGTTCTAATATATTAATATGGAATGATATTATTTAATTAGTATTGATCAAGAATTAATTTAGAATTAATTAAGTGATCAAAAGTAACTAACTAAATATGGACTCTTATATATATGGAATGGGCCAAGTTCATTTAGGTTGGGCTAAGCTTTTATGGATAGTCCATGGAGCTTTTAACCCATGGATCCTATGTAAATGAAAGGTCATGGGTATTAGGGCTTACATGGATGTAACCCTAATCCTCCATAATATATAAAGGGGTCCTTGGCTAACAAAATTGGCACAAGTGTGTGAAAATAAGAGTGGGCCAATTTTAGTGTGCATACATATTCTCTCAAGTTCTTCCAAGGTGTTTTGTTGATTTGTGATTCCATTTGAGGCTTCCACGCTATTAGGGCTAAGCTCTCAAAGCTTGAAGACATCAAGCTACATCAAAAGGTATGTCATCTAACTAGTCTTTGTAGTATAGGTGCTTCATAATATGCTAGTTAGGATGAAACCTTGGAATAGTTAATATTTGCATGTATAATAGAGAAAACATAGATTCAAGGTTTATAGGGTTGCATGTACACCATTGGAGTGTTAGAAAGCTCAAAACCCAACAGTGGTATTAGAGCCATGGGTTGTTATATGTTATATTGATGCAAATGTTTTATTTTTAAAGTTGAAAAAAAACATGACGTTTGTCAAATTTTAAGATAATTACTTGTTTTTGTGAAAAACTAATTTTTAGTAAAATTTGAATCATTTGCTATATGAGTTGAATTAGGTCAAATTTAGTAAAAGATAAAATGATATGATTATTTTATTAGTTTTAAAAGTTTGATCTAAAGAGTTTTTTGAAACCTTCATAAGTTATGAATATTAAAAGGTTTTAAAAAAATTGATTCAAAGTTTTTTTATGGAGTTACAAAACTTGGTCTTAATGTTTTAAAGAATTCCATAACTTGTTCTTAAGTTATGGAACATGAAAAGTTTCATCATAAAATAAACATTAAACTCCATAAGTTATGGAATCCAAAAGTTTTCAAGAATTACAAAACTTTCCCTCAAGTTTTGGAATTTGGAAAAAGTTTTTTATGAAAAAAAAATTGAATTCTAAAACTCTTGGGTTCATAACTTAATTTGAATTTAATAATTGGAATTATGATGTTTTTATTGAATAATTCAATTAACTCTTATGGACTTTGTTAATAGATAATTAAAGTGTTTAATTAAAAGAGAATTAATAATTCTATAATGACATGGTTTAAGATTAGTTAAATTAAGAGTATAGTTTAACTAATAAATTAAACCACCAGGTATTTTAAATGTCTAAAATACACCCTTATACTATTATAATATTAAAATTTTAATATATTATATGTATAAGAGCAAGTCGTCTTACCATTAGTAGGCCTCATTCACGAAGCCGGTCTATAAGGGGGGTATAAGGTTACTGCCTATAAAATGGCAGTTTAATGGGTGTCCACTCTCACCCACCGTTTCCTTGACTGGTGGAGGGTCGTTAGCCGGACGGGTAGGACAAAGACTATAAATTCTCCCTTCATTAAAAGTATTAATGATAAATACTAAGTAATTAAACCTTTTTTAAATACCCAATCTTAGTTACTTAGGAAAATGTGAATAAGGTGATAATCCATGAAATTACACTTTGCACTTTGTTTAAGTCAGTTAGTGGAGCGTGTGTGGTTAACCGGCACACTGACTCGTATTTAACAAGGTAGACAAAGGGTAACTTAATGTTTATCATAGTATCGATGGAGCGTGTGTGGTTAACCGGAACATCGATTGAGGGGTAAATATTAAGGGTACCAAGTATATTTGCATGGTTATTAACACCTTGTTTTGTGATCCTCGGCATCCCAGTCACAAAACCTGAAGGGCACACTCGAGATTGAAACATGCCAGTGAAAAGTTCAATGTATCTCAAAAGATCTAGGAGTTTCAAATCCAATTAAAACTTAACTATATTTCGTTTTTCATGGTGGAAATTGGTAAATCGTCATTTACCTACCTTCAACTATTTTATAACTTGGATTACGGCATCCCTCTTCCAGTTATAAATAGGTTGTTGGGTCCTAGCCTTAATATTTCATATTGGGTGTTATATTAAGGACTTTAAATCAACTAAACTTGAATATCTCCCAAAAAATGTCTAGTTCAGACGTCTACGATCTTCCCAAATCTATTGGAACTTCACTTCCTCCACCTCCTCCAATTATTCTCCTTAACCCACAAGTTCAAGGTCACTCAAGCCCTAATGGCAAGGCAAGGTCTAGGTGTGATCACATCTTGGAGATGAAGTCACATATTGACAAGCCAGGAGAGTTGGATGTGAAAGTCTTGAGAAAGTTGGTGGTTTAATCACTTTTCTAAGTCACATAGTGAGTTCCTATGGGACTCCTATGAAACAGACTATGACAAGTCCCTTAATGATCTTATCTATTTGCTTGGTACTGCTGAATCAACAATGATTTCGAAGGATAGTAAAGCAAATTTGATTAGAAGATCGACTTCCCAAAACTTTATGGAAATTGACAATGGTGACACTAGAAATCCAGAAAAAGCATTCTCTTCCCAATGGAAAGGGATCGGCCATAGTCAACTCGGTTGACCAAATGGTAAAGACAAAAGCTAAGTCTGTGATAGTCCCATGTACCATTACCAAAGGGTCCATATGTTAAATTGCTAAAGGAAGGGGCACTGTTTGCGAAGCTGCCAAATTTACCAAAGGATGTTAAAGTCAATAAGTTTGACTCTACTCCAGGTAAAGTCCATTGTCTAACTCTGTTAAGCTCCTATTTGGATATTCTTATTACATAATGTGACTGAGTCACGTGGTGATGTTATAAGAATCAAAGAAAAGAGAGAAAACTTAAAAGAAGTATATGCTGCTTCTGATCGCGAAGATGGACTTCGATTGCATCAGAATTTTGAAGCTCTTACTTAGGAGTTATGACACATTGCTTAGGAATATATAACAACAAGGTTTTCATATGGATTGTAAGGATAAGTTTTTCCGTAAAATTTTTAAAATAAAAGGGAATTTTTTATTTTATTTATTTTAAGTATCCTTACAATGGCATTTGTGAAAAAATTGTTGTGTATATGATTCCATTGCTAGTAATATAGGAAAATGGTTTTGATTCTTTCATTTGTGGTAGTGTCTAAATTTACCAAATAAGGAAAGTTTCTCATCACCCAAGTTTCAATTGTTCCGAAACTTGGAATCATGCAAGTTGTATAGTATGATGAATGAGAACTTTCAAGCATTGGAAAATTAAGACTAATTACTTGTTCACATGGATGTGTGAGTCAAGTGAAGGGCTAAGGGATCAAGTACACATTCATGTGCACTGATCAAGCCCACCACACATAATCGTTAAGACTATTCGTCATGATTTACTAAAGTTTAGTAAATATGGTTATACTTACAATTTTGATACATTAGGAAAATTTTGATGTATGGCAGAATGAATGAGAAGAATCAAATTAGGCAGAAGGATAAAAGTTTCTCAAATCTGAAAAGATAGGAGAGTACTTTAGTATCATGTTATATGATTATCTTAATGATTAAGAGACCTTATCACAATTCATCCTCTAAGTGCGTTCTGATAGATAAGAAGAGGAATCTTGAATTGTTGGAATGGTTAAATCATGAAGATGATTCATACTTTGTTCCAAAAACCATTATTAGAGTCATACTCCAAGATTGTAACTTGAGTGACACATCTTAAAGAAGGTTTATTAACACTAGTCAAATGTAAGAGTAAAAGGTTTTCTACTCTTGTACATTTGAAATTGGTAAGTTGTGATGTTTTGGATAAAACAAAGACCAACTTAGGCCAATTGTGTGAAGTGTTTGTCTTGATAAAGAATTCACACTAACTCTTGAATGTTTGACAAGAGAGTCTTATATGTCAAGAGGACAGTGGGAGTCTTAAAGATCCTAAAAAGAATTTCAAGATCTAATCAAGAATAAAAAAACCTGTAGTTTAACACTAGCACACGACGTGAGGTTTATAACCTATCGTGTTGACATATTTCTATTTCTATGCCCATTCCAGTTAAAGTTGTCTTTACATATGAGTTCTTAGAGTTCTCAATTGGTTGCATAACTACTTGGAAGCAATGGCAGGCCCTGTACTGCCAGGTGGAAAGAAGTTAAGATTGCATAAGTTCAGTCCATATGAGTTTGGATTTGTCACTAACCTAGTCTTGTGATTATGGTTTTGACAAATTCACATGTATAAGAACACATACACCATAAAATCTAAGTGTCATAAGGTTTCTCTTCAATTCATGAAAATGAAGGTAAGGAAACTCTTTCACTAAGTAGATTTTGAGTAGATATCAATTGTGGGAATGACAAAAGGTCTAAACATTATGATTACGGCATAGCTCTTCATAATTGTTTAGACACACCTGTGAGCTATCTAAGAGAGGTGTATGATTTTGATAAAGTCTTATCAAGGCAATCTAGTATCAGAAATCTGAACTTTGGTAAGAAAGTCAATAAAGTATTGATTTCTAGAAGTCCAGTTGATTTCTGGGTACATGTCAAAGCTAGTGGGAGCATAAGTGTTATGCTAATAATCATCATGTTAGTGGGAGCATGATAATTATGGTAAGTATTGCAAGTTAGCAATGTTAATTATAGAAAACAAAAGTTTCAATTCGTGAGGTTGTAGGGGTTGAAAAAGTTGTTTTGCTATAATTAAGGGAGAGAAAATTATACTTCATTTCAATTCTAAAAAACTTAGTTTGAGTTTATAATCATTCTAAAGAGCTTATATTGAGGTTTTAATCACTATATATGAATATCCTGTTGGATTGGTTCAACTTAAGAAAATTCTATATATTGCGTTCTCAAAATTCGATTATGATTACGACATCCCTTTTCATAGTCAAAATTTGAGAATATGGCAAACAAAATTATTATGGCAAAAGATTGGTCTAGAACCATGTCTTTATGTGAAACATCATGAATCGTGTCCCATTTACTTTGGGTACAAGATCGATTACGTGTGCTATAATATTTATCCTTTCTAAATTTTCCAAATGCCTTGGGGCATAAAGGAGGGAAAAGGTTTAGAATTGGATATGACTAAAGTGATTAAGCAATTGTCGAGGACAATCTAAGGTTTTACCAAAGATTGGTTGCTCAAGGAAAGTTGGAAGTATACTGTTAATATTGGAAGGACCATTTTGACATAGTCTGAAAAGAGGCAACTCTTGTTCAAAAGTGGTAGTCAAAATGGGAATATGGAGTTATCTCCATATGTGGAATTTATTTGTGTTAGAAAACTTAATGCAATATGAAACTTTATTTCATGGAGTTGATCTCCATTAGAATACTCTGTAATGTCTGTTGACAAGTCATTGTGACTTTGTGCATGATCATTACAAGAGATTCAGTGCATATAAGTTTAAAATCTAAACATATTTTGATAAATGATAGGAATTTGGAATTCTTAAATTTTTTCGATAATGATTTGGGAGTGTGAAAAGAGAATCACTAAAATTATGTTCAATCGATCTAGTTCACAAAGTAAGGATCATAGACAAACATAGAGTGCATACTTGGTGTATGGAAAAGCTATTGTTTAAGAAAAACATAGTGTACATGCTTGGAGCATGGGACAACTAGTGTTTTTAATTCAAGTATAAAGTTGATAAAACCGAAACAATGAATAACGAGTAATCAGTATGGTGATAAATAAAAGTGTTTATTTATTCATAGGGTTTGATACCATATTTGATTAATTTATTCTTGTGTTTCACTTTGCATGTTTTGACTTCCAGAATAATTAAGTCGCTCTTCTTGAATGATTAGGTTATTCAAACCATCCACAGTCGGTCATATGTTGGAAGTAGATATGAATCAAGATTGTCATGGGTTGGTTTGTAGAGGTCCAAGTTGGTGGACAAAGTGGTGCTACAACACTCATGAGTGCTCATAAGTTCTGTGTATTGGATTCAACCCGTGCTCATTTGAATCACTTCATGGATTTTATCACGAGTGATCATGAGACGATAATATCTTATATTCTTCAAACCTAGAGATATGAGTTGTTACTATGAGTTGATAGTACATTAATTGCATGAAAACACATTGGTAACTCGATGTTATAAAACGTGCCTTTGTGTATGATTCAGCAAGTAGCAGAACAAGCCATATGAGTTGAAGTTTATCCATTCCTTTTACCTTCGGGATAAAAGCGATATCTGTGGGCCCTCGATGATTTAGCGATGACACATGTGAGTGCTTGGCCAACCCAGGACTGATTTGATTTGTTCAATTAGTCAGTCATCATAAATCAAAAATCAGGAAACAACAAATGGACAGAGAGAATGATTATAATCCATGTCTCAGTCCATATGATATCTAGAATGGAGGAATATATGATCCCTTATCTAATGGACAAGTCATTGACAAGGTCAGAGTTCGACAGCGACTTTAAGAGCTACGATTGCCAGTTAGGTTTTGAAGTCATACTCAACAATAGTTTTAGACTTATCCAAGTGGGAGACTGTTGGATTAATGTCTAAGTCCATAACTATATTTGGTATGTACTTGACCCGACCCGGCATGGTCCATTTGGGGTGCACTTCACCGGCACAATTTATATGGATAGTCTTTTGAGAATAGTATATTTATGATTAATATTAATATATTATAAGTTCTAATATATTAATATGGAATCATATTATTTAATTAGTATTAATCAAGAATTAATTTAGAATTAATTAAGTGATCAAAAGTAACTAATTAAATATGGACTCTTATATATATGGAATGGGCCAAGTTCATTTAGGTTGGGCTAAGATTTTATGGATAGTCCTTGGAGCTTTTAACCCATGGATCCTATGTAAATGAAAGGTCATGGGTATTAGGGTTTACATGGATTTAACCCTAATCCTCCATAATATATAAAGGGGTCCTTGGCTCACAAAATTGGCACAAGTTTGTGAAAATAAGAGTGGGCCAATTTTAGTGTGCATACATATTCTCTCAAGTTCTTCCAAGGTGTTTTGGTGATTTGTGATTCCATTTGAGGCTTCCACACTATTAGGTTTAAGCTCTTAAAGCTTGAAGACATCAAGCTACATCAAAAGGTATGTCATCTAACTAGTCTTTGTAGTATAGGTGCTTCATAATATGCTAGTTAGGATGAAACCTTGGAATAGTTAATATTTGCATGTATAATAGAGAAAACATAGATCTAATGTTTATAGGGTTGCATGTACACCATAGGAGTGTTAGAAAGCTCAAAAACCAACAACTAGTTCTAATATTGTAACTATACACTTAGAATCCTAAACACATAAGGTTTCCTAATCCGGTCGGCAACAGACCATAGATCCGAACAAATAATATCATATATGGCAACATACAACATTTAGCACATAAAAGCATTTTAGGCATCATTCCTAAAATAAACTAGTGGTTGTGTCAATTTAGGTGTACTACCTAACATATTTTAGACACACTCCTCACGATCATTACTTAGCATTCTAAGTTTAAGCCTAGAAATTTCCTACAAATTTCTAGTTTGCTTAAACTAATGCTTTGATACAAACTGTGACATCTCCAATTTCACGGCCAGAAAAGACCGATTTGTTTATGCTTTGGTTTTAAAATCAGAGTAATCTTTTAAAGAAAACGGTTGCATAATTTGTTCCCAAAACAAGATATGATAATAACTTATCAAAACATTTCTCAAAGAGAATGTATTTTCATTTAATAATAAAACCTCGGGATGTCAAGTTCCGATACAGACATATAAGCATAAACAAAACTTACATTCAATTACACTAATGATTTATATCTCCTTTAATTCTCTCTGTGAAATATGTCTTCGTATCGATACCTGTGATACAAAGAAAACCGAGTGGGTCAGGATTGGGAGCCTGGTGAGCATATAGGGTTTTCATCCCACAATGTTATATCATATATTTATAAATATAGAACATTCAAACTTGTACAATTTCACCATATAAAGGCAACTCTTATCCCACCCCATCGATTCACACAACGACACGATCTAAACTCTCGTATCTAAAATTTTCCTCTTTACCTGATCCCTACTCACGGATCTAAAACTAACCTTTTCAGTTGATCCATGCTCACGGATCTAAAAATAATCTCTTCACCTGATCCATAATCACGAATCCAAAACTAACCTCCTGATCTGATCTATACTCCTGGATCTAAAACTATGCCCAATTCATACTCCCGGATTAGGGACAATTAACTATACCTTAATCTTGATCTGATCCATACTCCCAGATCTATAACTGTGCCCAATCCATACTCCCGGACTAGGGACAATTAACTTAGTCTTAATCCATACTCCCGGACTAATAGCAAGTTTATCTCTTTACCTGATCCATACTCCCGGATCTAAAACTAACCTCTTGGTCTAATCCATACTCACGGATCTAAAACTAACCTCTTGATCTGATCTATACTCTCGGATCTAAAACTAACCTCTTGATCTGATCCATACTCACAGATCTAAAACTAACCTCTTGATCTGAGCCATACTCACGTATCTCATCTACCCATGTCCTATCCAACATATTTGTAGATATAATATATATATATATATATATATATATATATATATATATATATATATATATATATATATATATATATACAGTTTAACTCATTAAAACCTATATAGTTCATCCATTCCACCAACATCTCAAATAAACAACAATATATAAACACATAACACGTATTTCATAGCAAATAATTCATATTTATGTGTGAGAAGAAAGTAATCACACAATCACTTGATTAGAAGATGATCGGACAACACTACGGCTCTTGAAATAATCTTTTGCGACGAAACCGGGATGTTTCCTTCAAAACCGAGCTTCACACAGGCAGAGCTTCGGCTTGAAAACTATTTTTCTCGGGATCTTTGGGGCTTCGTAACTTGCTTCGGGTATCGGGAATGATACCAGGGCTTCGGGGTATTTCTTGCACGCAAAACGATGCAAAAATGAGAGAGAAAGGAAGAAATGAGCAATAGAACTCGGTTGCACTCGACATCTATTTATAGGGGCTGAACCACCGAATTATGTTGGGCGTAATTAAAGTTACGCTGGGCGTGGTTTGGATAAGGCCGCTGACTCCCCCCGTTACGGATAATATCGAAATTTATAATTAAATTTAATATTTTAATTATTTAATAAACTTCAAAAATTCATATCTTCCTCATACGAACTCCGTTTTCGACGTTCTTTATATCCACGCGTAGGTGAGACTATGCTCTACAACTTTCATTTAGACTCCGTCGGCTACTTTAGAATTTATTTTTATTACTTCTTTTTAGTAGGTTGGGACAAGAAAACTCCGTTATAAATTCGTAACTTCTTCATCCTACGTCCGTTTCCGTCTGTCTTGTTACCGTTGCACTATTATCAACAAGATCTTCGATTTTCGTTTAGATTGTTTCAGCTAAAAACCGTTCGGTCTCAAATCGAGTATTCTGGCTGCACACCGCTAAGTCGAAACTTAGAAAAATCATAACTTCCTCATACGAAGCAGATTCTTTTTATGCACGCTCATTGTTTAACGAACTCTATGACTTTCGTTTAGATCGCTAAGGGTAAATATCGCTCTAACGTAAATTCACTTTTTACGTCATTCGGCGTCGTGCCGGTTTTATCGCGAAACTTAGATAGTTCATAACTTCTTCGTTATAACTCGGATTTCGGCGTTCTTTATATGTACGGAATCCTTGTAACATATATTATTACTTAGTTAAGATTATTCATTCTAAATATTCTTTCATCAAAAATTCATTTTTGACTCTTATTGTCTCTAAATTGACTAGATCTAATCTACGGGCGTTACATTCACTTCCTTGCACCTCCCTACATCACTCCCAAACCCATTGATCACCATTCCATTAGTCTTTAAGACGATACTCCTTATTAATTTCAATTTGATATAATCTAGGGTATGCTACCATGAAAGAAGCACCCCACATCAATTCTCTAGCCTAAATATAGGATAAGAACCATACCTAAATATTATAGATGGTGTATCCGTATGAAGAATATCTTTTGGGAAATTTTCTAAATGGCCAAAAAATTAGGGGCGTTTGAAAAAAATGACCAACAAAATGGATGTTTCAGAAAATGACCACGAGTTCCGCAGAGAAGGTCTCTGCAGAAGCCCTTCAACTCTGAGGAATTGGAAAAGCTCCGAGGAAGTGATGTGGCAAGGGTAAATTCGTAAAAACACAAAAAAAACACACAAAAAAAACCTTAACAAAATTGAAAAAATGTCTTATAAACGTAGTTTTATAGTTTAATTTGTTATATTGAATCAATGGTATGTGAGAAATGGTGAAACCTCCTTAAATTAACAATAAAACACTTACAAAAATCGTTTTTGGTCATGGTTACGCAAAGAACAATTCTTCAGAGGCATGTGTTTGAAGAACAATTCATTAGAGGGAACCGCTGAGGAATTGTTCTTTACATAACCAGAGCCAAAAAATGGTTTTGGTAAGTTTTTCGATTTCAAACACAATTTTTTCAAACAATTTCAAACACAATTTATTCGATTTTGGTAAGTTCACACACAACTTTTTCGATCTCAAACACAATTTTTTCGCAGCACCCTTTCAAATTTGTTAAGTTTTCTCTATGTTTTTTATGAATTACCCATGTCACGTTCCTTCATCAGCGCTTTTCCATTTCCTCAGAGCTAAAAGAGTTCCGCAGAGACCCTCTCTGCGGAACTCCCGATCATTTTCTGAAACATCCATTTTCTTGGTAATTTTTTCAAACACCCCATTTTTTTGTCATTTCACAAATCTATCTTTTTCATGCAAGCTCTTTATTGATCAAGTTATATTATAGGAAACACCATTCACTTTCGAAGCCACACCCTCCCAAATAATAATGATCAGATTTCCCGAACTAAATCATACACAATTTTCCTAGAGTTCGACATATGTTCTTACCAAAGCTACAATACTAAATGATTTGGTACACATGCGCAATTATGTTTTAGTCCCCAGTACTTATGGTGAAATCAGTTTTATATATATATATATATATATATATATATATATATATATATATATATATATATATATATATACCTTAAACAGCATTTACAAGATTTTGCTGAATTTTAAGAGGTACAAGCTTTTAAGCATCATATACAATAATTTTATGCATCGGAGAATGATAAATCTTATCCGGTCAAAGATAGATTTTGAATAAGTCTTCTAAGCTTATCATGAAATTGAATGGGTTAAATATGAAAAAGTCAAATAAGATGATGATGATAAGATTTTGAATGGGTCAAAGTTTGACAAAGTGTTCCTCATATCCAATTGAATCGGTAAATATTAAATCTTATCCGGTCAACATTTATGAAAAAGTCAAATAAAATGATGATGATAAGATTTTGAATGGGTCAAAGTTTGACCAAGTGTTCCTCATATCCAAGTGAATCGCTAAATACTGAATTTGTCAATAATAATGAAAAAGTCAAATAAGAAGATGATAAGATTTTGAATCAGTCAAAGTTTGACCAAGTGTTCTTCATATCCATTTGAATCGGTCTAATACGATATACACGTTATAAAACATTTCATATAAACTGGAAGACGCGCATTGATCTAGCATTCGTCTATCATGAATGTCTTGCCATTGACCGCAAAACCTTGGTTCTCTCTTATGCTCGCTACCTCATCCTTTGTTTTTCTTTCTATTAAAATCGAATAAGCCCAAAAATGTCTTACGTTTAATCCTAGCCCAGGTATAAGAAATCTCTATCTGTTCGTCATTTTGTTTAACAAATTTTTTTTATGTCATTTTGTTGATCCGCACCCGTCGCTTTGCGCGGGTAAACGGCTAGTATATATATATATATATATATATATATATATATATATATATATATATATAGGTTTACGTTCATGAGACCACTATATTTTATGAAGGGGAGACGCAATCCTAGCAACTTATTTTGTAGATAAAAAAAACATTTTTAAAATGCAAAATAATTGAATATTTTCGAAAAAAAATTCAAATATTATTTTTGTCATTTTTTTATCCAAAAATAAAATAAAATACATTTTTTTTTTGAAAATCTGTGAAATATTCTTGTAGAATATTAGAATATTTTACATACCTGACAAATCTATTAGAATACTAGAATATTCTATCATTCTAAAAATCACATTTGTATATTTACAGTGTAATATTCTATTAGAATATTTCACGTATTTTTAAAAAAAAATTGTAATTTTTATTTATTTTTTATTTTTTTAGGTAAAGAAAATGATAAAAAGAATAATTAAAAAAAGAATTTTCGTATTTTTCCTTTTATTTTGCATTTTAAAATTATTTTTAGATTGCTTCTCAAGGTCTCACAAAATTCACGTGGTCTAAAATGAACCTAAACATATATATATATATATATATATATATATATATATATATATATATATATATATATATATATTGGATTAGGTGTCTTAGCCCATAACTATTTTTGGTATGTGCTTGATTTGATTATGAGCATGATCATTTTGGGTTACCTTTACTCATACAACTTGATAGGATGACAAGAGAAGAGAGAGTAGAATCTATTATATGAATAATAAATTGGTACTCAAAATGGTTTTATTAATATATTACAAGAATTTTATATTATTTGGAAATCATATTATTTAATTAGTATTAATCAGAAATTAATTTAGAATTAATTTGGTGATGAAAGAGAGACTAATTCAATTAAAGGGATTGATATTGCAAATCATTGATAGTTGCAATTGGGCTGATGGATCACCTTGGAATTAACTTTGGACGAATTGTATGGGAAGCCCATAAAGAATTCGTCCAAGGGTTATTCTAGAAGGTGTCCATGGGCTGCTTAAGGCTTAAGTAGTTATATTAGGGTTTCCACCTAAAACCCTAGCAGCCACAAGTATAAATAGATCCCTTGCCTTGTGAAAATTGGTCCAATGCTTCAAGAAACCCTAGAAGGCTGATTTCATCCTCTCTCCTACTTCATCCTTTGCATAGAGTGTTTGTGTGTAACGACCAAAAAATACAACAAATTTTAAATTTTTCAAAAACGTCTCGTTTCCATTAAATCTTTACAAAAAGGTTTTCAATACAAAACATATAATGTGTTCCCAGAATCACAATACTATGAAATCATGAGGAGCGGTACGATCACGCCTTCGCCTTGCCACAGTCTCCTGAAGGACCTGAAAAAAACATGAAACCGCAACTGTAAGCCCGAAAGCTTAGTGAGATATCCCCAAAATACCAACCACAAATACGCCCTTCCAGGCCACGACCTTCCGGTCCAAATCGTATTGCCTTCCGGCCCATAACATTTTGCCTTCTGGCCCATAACGTATTGCCTTCTGGCCTATAACATAAAAAGCATACATAACCTAATAGAACATAGAACAGCCATGCATATCGGGTCAAACTCCAGTCTAAACAACCGTGTGCACATAACACATAATCATATAACAGTTCACAGTCAGCACATCGATCAAACAGATCACATAACATATGATCACCTTAACCAGGATACCGACCTAGCCGATCACTAGCATAACATGACCCTACGACTCAGCCAACATACTATTTAAGCACATACGCCTTTCCAGGCCATGACCTTCCGACCCACATCACAATGCCTTCCGGCCTACAACATATAATGCCTTCCGGCCCACAACATATAATGCCACAATGCCTTCCAGCCCATAACATAATGTCACAATGCCTTCCGACCCACAACATATAATGCCTTCAGGCCCATATCCCGCAATATCATAACAACAGACAACTACCCGGATTTCCATCCGATAGAGGGTCGGCCTTGGTGCCTTAAACCCTGTGGATATAGTGAGGATAACTCACCTCGAAACTGCCGACTGAACAGATAACCCAAGCTGCTCCGATCACTGATACGATTTCCACCACTGGACAACCACCAATGCACTGAACTCCAAACAATAATCAACAATTATCAAAATGCCCCTGAAAACCACTGGTCAACCCTTGGTCAAAGACAAGGTCAAAGTCAACCCCTGACTGACTCTACTCGCCGAGTCAACCCGATGACTCGCCGAGTCCCCATACTCAGAACTTCCCTCAATCCGCGACCTAACTCGCCGAGTCACCCCGAGACTCGTCGAGTTCAACAACTTTGAGTCCACTCGCACACCACTCACCGAGTCATCCCCTGACTCACCGATTCTCGACTCGACCAGAAGATATTGGGACTCTTCGACAAGAATCACCGAGCCCAAGAACAGACTCGCTGAGTCTAAGGCTATCTTCAACCTACTCGCCGAGTTGTTCATACAACTCGCCAAGTTCCAGGCCATCTTCGTCCAACTCGCCGAGTTGTTCTTCCAACTCGTCGAGTTCTAGCTCATCTTCAAGCAACTCGTTGAGTACACCCATGTGACTCGCCGAGTACCACCGGTCTGAATCCATTCAGAAGCATTCCGGGCCATGCAATTGCTCCAAAACATAGATCTAGCCTCCTACAACTCATCCATCACGTAAAGTGGCAAACTTTACGTGAATCCAAAGAGATCTATGCATTTTGCACATTAGGGCTAAGGTTTGGGACATGATAGCTTCATCCAACACTCAACACAGGGACTTTCATGCATTCCAACTCTTCTCCATTCCAGATCTGAGGTAGCAACCTCAGATCTAACCTCTAAACTCCAACACATCCAAATATCTAATCTCTAATACCCCCAAAATGATGCATCAAGGAAATGGCAGCTCAAAGACGAGATATTACCTCAAAAGAACGCCCCAACCGTAATGAAACTTGAATCCAAGCAAAGCCCCTTGCTCCAAGCCTTTCCTTCTCTAAGATCTCTTCAATAACCACCTCTCCAAGCTCTAATTTGCTCAACAATGGTACTTCTCCGCGATTTTAAGGTTTCTGGGACTCAAGGGGTGATAAAGAGGCTGAGAGGAAAACATAATGTTCTTTATATGGGGCTCAACCCCGAGAATTAGGGTTTTCTCCACTCAGCGCCTACTCGCCGAGTCCACCTTATTGACTCGCCGAGTCGGCTACTTAACACGCGACCAAATCGCGATTCTACTCGCCGAGTCCATCCATGGACTCGCCGAGTCACTTTTTCCCAATTTACACTTTTAGCCCTTCCACTCTACTTTGATATTTCGGGATGTTACATTGTGACTCCATTATAGGTGCAACACTAGGGGCACTAGGCTTTCAAAAGTCAAGATCAAGAAGGATTAAAATTGTTATTGCTATATAACAAGAGAGGTAAACATTCTAACCCTAATCATATGTGGTTTTTGATATATGTATGCTAGTCATAGGGTTATTGCTTTGGTTTTCATAATTATATGTTCATCATAGAAAAACCTAGATCCAAAGCAATTAGGGTTACATGTACACCATAGGAATGATGTTATGCTCAAAACCCAACATTGTTATCAGAGCCTAGGTCGTTTTTCTATTGAATAGATGCAAAAGTGAACTATTTACCTACGGAATTATGCTACGAAATTTTATTTCCGTTGTTTGTTTTGCTATGAAAAAAAAACCTAACTAAGTTGTTACGAATTTTGTAACGAAATTAAATTCCATAGAAAATTTGCTAAAGAGTTCAAATTCATAACTATTTAGCTATGGAAATTTGTTATGACAATAAAACTCATGGAAGTTTGACTATGAAGTCAATATCCGTTGCAACTTTTGTTACGGATTTTGTTAGTAATTAATATTTTGTAGTTGTTTAGCAACATATATTAGCTACGAAAATCAATCCCGTAGATGATTTGCTATAGAGTAAATGCAAATTGCTATTTTGTAATGTATTTTGTTACAAAATTAAATATTGTAGCAACTTTGTTAACGAATTATAATTCATAGTTATGTTGCTACAGAAATTTGCTACTAAAATCAATTTCGTAGCTGCTAAAGGGGAAAAAAAACCTTGTACTATAACGATTTTTATGGAGACAGTTTAAGTTAATATGTGCGTCTAAAAGTATACAAAGTCCAAGACAAAACAGAAAACTATAAGTGTTAGTAGTTTATAGTCATACTCTAATTGTTTTTATGTGTCAAAAAATGAACAATACAAATGATAAACAAAAAAATGATTATAAGTAATTTATGGTCATTATAAGTAAACATGGTTGAAACCTCTAAATTGTTGTCTGACTTATAAAAATAACTGTTTTACCCTTCTGTAATTTTTTTTTTTCGAATTCAATTATTTTTGTGTATAAAATAAGAGACCAACTTCTTGAATATATATATATATATATATATATATATATATATATATATATATATATATATATATAGATTAACACTATACAAAATCAAAATTAAACAAAAATAAAAATCAAGCATAAATATTTAACAAGTATCGAATTATAGCAATCAAACTTGCTTTGGTTTGGATGGAATTGCTTTAACTAAATAGATTTTTCAAAATACAATGCTCTAATAAGAAGAGTTGAAACTATGAAGCGATAATCAAATAATTAATATTAGTACATTGCTATATCTTACACATCATGACAAGTACAAACACATTCTTGAAAAAAAAACCCTTAATAGTTATTCCAAGTCAGTGATATGTGGTTAATCAACTCAACGTACAAGCTTTAAGCTCATTAACTAATTCACTTCGACACCACATATGATTTCAGACTTTCAAGCATTCCAAACATCACCACATGAGATTCTAGCATCAAGATGCCATTATTTGTAGCTGTTATGCAATATCTCCTACAAATTCCACAAATATGTATCAGTGTGTGTCTGTTTTTATATGACTAAAACTAAAACACCACTTGTTACACAACTGGTTAATATAGAATCAATCGTCATCTACCTATAAACTTGTGTTACTAACAAGATATACCAAACAACTCAAAACATCATCAAATTAATCCGAAATCCCCTAAAAAACATAAGTCTTATGGGAAAAAATCAATTAACAATTAAAACATCATTCCAAATGCTCCAGGAATTGAAATCAACATAAAAATCGATTAACTCTTGCATCAGAAAAAACATATGTCAATTGTCAACTACAATTTCTTCATAAGAACTACTAATTCAACCAATAAAAAAATATATAGGATTGGAAATTAGCAGTCGATTAGCCCTTAATATAAAGTTTTAGGTGAAAAAAAGGAAGAAACTGTCACTTAGAACCCGACAATCGACTGCTTTGAAATTTGCATCAACATCACTCCACTGTGTTTATTATCACATGGATGTTGTTGTTACTCATCACCAGATTGCCACATCTGATTTCAGAAGAAAAAAACAGGCATCTGATTTCAACATGAAGATATTCCTCCGATTTCAGAAAAAAATCTCTAAAACTCGATTTTCAAACAACATATGAATTCAGAAAAAGAAAACGAACGTAACTTTATGCTCGATTTTTAGGGAAAACAACTATCATACTCAATTTTCAAGGATTTAAGTCGAACTAAAGACAAAGAAAAAAGGGAAAAAATATGTGAAGAAGATGTCGGAGGTGAACTGTTAGAGCCGGAGGCAAAGCCGACACATGCAAAGCAGCGGTGTCAGACGTGATCGGGGCTGGAGGAGGAAGGGTGGAAGAAAAAACTGGCGTCGATGTCTGATGAGAAGAAAGAAAGTTGAGGCGCATATGAGTAGGAAGAAAAGAGGCGGATTAAGTCGATCCAGGTAAATGAGGGAAAAAGATTGTTTATTTTGGGATTGGAGGGAAATTAGGTCAAAATTTTGGAGAGGAAGGGAAAAGATAAATTGATATTTGTAATTTTGGATTCTAACTATTTAAATTTATGAATCCGGTAATTAATTTTTTTATTAAATTTATAGTTTTTTGTAATAAAAAAATAAAAGTATAAAATTGTTCATAATATGTTACTAATTTTATGATTTGGTTTTATTTGTATTTGTTTTTATCTAAAATTCTTCTAAATTTTATGATTACGTGACTAATGAACTACATTTATTTAACCGTAGTAACCTTAAAGTAAAAATCAATGAGTTAGCTATGGATTTTAATTTTGTGAAAAATTTTGTGGTCGGATGACCTGTGTAGGTCAACGAGTTCCTGATAGCACTCTCACAGGTCCGGAGATCATTCGATAAATGACAGAGAAGATCGTTCAGATTCGTGAACGATTGAAAGCCTCTAGAGACCGACAGAAAAGCTACGCAGACAAGAGAAGGAAACCCTTGGAATTTCAGGTGGGAGACCGCGTTCTTTTGAAAGTCTCACCCTGGAAGGGCTTGATACGCTTCGGAAAGCGTGGAAAGCTAAATCCAAGATATGTAGGGCCTTTCGAGATTCTCGCTAGAATCGGCCCTGTAGCTTTCAAATTCAACCTACCTCGCAAGCTTAGTAACGTACATTCTACTTTCCACGTCTCGAACTTGAAAAAGTGTCTATCCGATGAGACTCTCGTAATCCCACTCGACGAGATCGAGATCAATGAGAGCCTCAACTTCGTGGAAGAACCTGTAGAGATCATGGACCGAGAGGTCAAGCAAACGAAGCAAAGCCGTATCCCGATAGTGAAGGTTCGCTGGAACGCCAAGCGAGGACCTGAATTCAATTAGGAGCGCGAGGATCAAATGAAATTGAAATATCCTCAACTTTTCTCTTAGTTATTTGTAACTACTTAATTGCTTAAACTCTAATTTCGGGACACAATTCTCTCTAACGGGGGGATGATGTGACAACCCGAAATTTCTATCTTGTACAATCATTCACTTCAATCAAATTCAGACTTGTTTCTGCTAACTTTTAGCACTGTTTAGAGTTTGTTTGAGTGTTCTAAAGCCTAGTACCTTCAAGAGGTAATTATAGGAAGTATACTCTAGAGTTCAATGTGCAACATTCAAGTCTCAAAACTCAAAGAATTGGAGTTTACGACCATAAAATGGAGTTTACGACCGTAAACTCTATGGTATATATATGGCACTTAGTCATTTTTATTCACTTTTACCATTTTAAGCCAAAGAACTCATTCTCTCTCAAGTATCATCTGATTTTTCACTAAGATCTTCAAGATTGTAAGTGTTTCTTCCCTTGTTTTGTTGATATCCTTCAATATCTAGTGATTGTACATGATTTCATCCATGAAATCTCTTCATTTTGATAGATCTTCAAGTGTTCTTCATTTCACCAAGAACACCAAGAACACACACTAGTGTTCTTGGACCTTAATCACCCTTACAAGTTTCTATATTGTAACTAGCTACCTCCTATACTTTTTAGTTAGTTAGGATGGTGAATCAAGGACTTGAAAACATCAAGAACTCAAGAACAAAAGGTGTTTACGACCAAGGCAATCTCCTTGGGCCGTAAACCCTAATTAGTGGTGCAATGTTGCCACAACTCCTTCATAAGCGTTGGAACCAAGTCTAGAACACTTCAAGGAAGACCATAGGACCTTAACACACAAAATGGTACAGGTTACCATGATTTTACAGCCGTAAAATCATTGGGCCGTAAACCCATGGATCGTAAACTCATGCGAGTCTTGCCATTTGGGCCGTAAACTCCTATGTGAGGCTCTACACCCCTTATATGAAACCCTATGTGGTTTAACACTTCATAACAAGTGTTTCCTAGCCCCTAAGGTTGTTCCATTTCATGATTAGATGTTATAAACACTAATTAGATACACATATGGGTCATTATATGCTAAATAGGATCCGTGTGCTCAAGCCTTCACTTGACACTTAGCAATCCTTATCGATCTTACATTCGAGTTAATCACTACAGGTGAGTTCATACCCCTTAACTTATCTTTTAAATGATTTTAAATGCTTTTATGGGGGGGGGGGGGATACAAGTAGAAAACATCTTAGTTATATAATCAATCACATGTGATTTATAATTATGTTTCAAATAAAGGATTTCATTTACTTCAAACTGTGTTTCAAACAAAGGATTTCTTAAACTTTAAAACCGTATTATCAAACAAATTGCTTTTAAATCGTTTTATAAACTGACATCAAGTCATTAATATTTATTGTTAAACTCTTTAAATGTACTACAAAACCTCTTTTAAACTTATATATTGTCAAAATCATGTCTATATATGTATAGTTATATAAATAGTGTTTAAAGGACTTAGGACTGCTAACTCGCCTTATTTCCTTTTCCTTGTTTGGATGTGGACTTAGAGTATCGGTTATTTGTCTGAAGGTCGTCTAAATATTAGATATATATATATATATATATATATATATATATATATTATGTATACATATGTAGATATAAAAGTACTATCAATCAGTTCAGTACCTTTGGGTAGCAAAGGTATACATTTAGTCATTTATTCAATTATAGAAATCACTAGTAAACTATAATAGGTATAGTTTAGGAGAATACTATCATATACAATTACTATAACAGAGAATACTATAATAGAGAATAATATAACAGAGAATACTATAATAGAGAATACTAGACAGAGAATACTATACAAAAGATACTATTGTAACAGCCCGGAATTCCAGGTATTGTTATATTTATGATTTTTGGGTGTTTTAAGAGGGGACTCGGCGAGTTGGAGCTCAGACTCACCGAGTAGGATCGCAGATCTGGTCGCGGGTTCGCGACTGGACTCGACGAGTCCGGATATGGACTCGGCGAGTCCGCGCTGTTTAGCGAAACCCTAACCGTCCAGGTTTGGGACATATATCAGGGGCCTTATGGCCGTCATTGTTCACCCTAGTTCTTTGAGAGAAACCCTAATTCGATTGTGAGCATCTGGAGCAAGGTAGAAGACCATTATTGATCTTGGAAGTGTTATTGTGCAAGGAGGAGGAGTCTTGGTTAAGAGAACAACAGGAGAAGCAATATTCTGAGGGTTGGGGACACAGAGCAACGTTATTCAGGTAATATTTTCGAGTTGTTCCCTTCTATGTTGATGTGTATATGGATTTAGGGTTTATGGAACCCTTTTGTGGCTAGATTGAGTGTTCCTTAGTCCCCCAAGCGATTGGAACCCTATATTGGGACCCTTGGAAGTCCAGAATGTCCCATGCCTGAGCTTTTCGGGAATCAATGGAGGTTTTGGATTGGAATCCTTATGCCTTAGGTCAAAATGTGAATTATGAGTCATGGGGTGTATTATGAGCACCGAAATAAGGACTTTACGTGATGAACCAGTCTAGGAAGGTCAGACCTATGAATTGCCGGAGCAGATCTGACCTTAGAAAGCAGTTTGAGCGGTTGCATGGCATGGACTCGCCGAGTCCGATGTACAGACTCGGCAAGTAGCTTGAAGATGCCCTTGGACTCGGCGAGTTGTATGAACAACTCGGCGAGTAGGTTGAAGATAGCCATAGACTCGGCGAGTCTGTTCTTGGACTCGGCGAGTCTTGTCGAAGAGTCCCGATATTCTAGGGTTGAGTCGAGAATCGGTGAGTCAAGGGATGACTCGGTGAGTTGAGAGCGAGTGGACTCAGAGTTGTTGAACTCGGCGAGTCTCAGGGTGACTCGGCGAGTTAGATCGCAGATTGAGTGAAGTTCTGAGTATGGGGACTCGGCGAGTCATAGGGTTGACTTGGCGAGTAGGGTCAGTCAAGGGTTGACTTTGACCTTGTCGTTGACCAAGGGTTGACCAGTGGTTCCAGGGGTATTTTGGTAATTGTTGTTTATTGTTTGAGTTCAGTGCATTGGTGGCTATCCAGAGGTGGAGATCGTATCAGTGATCGGAGCAGCTTGAGCTATCTGTTCAGTCGGCAGTTTCGAGGTGAGTTATCCTCACTATATCGCTAGGGTTTATGGCACCAAGGCCAACCTTTTTATCGGATGGAAATCCGGGTAGTTGTCAGTTGTTATGATATGGGCCGGAAGGCGTTATATGTTGTGGGCCGGAAGGCATTACATGTTGTGGGCCGGAAGGCATTGCTATGTGGACCGGAAGGTCATGGCCTGGAAAGGCGTATGTGTGCATTTAGTATGTTGACTGATTCGTAGGGTGATGTTATGCTAGTGACCGGCTAGACCGGTATCTTGAATAGATTAATGCTATGTTATGTGGTCTGTTGATCAATTGCTGACTGTGAACTGTTATATGATTATGTGTTATGCGTATGATTGCTAGACCTGGGGTGTGACCCGGTATGCAGGGTCGTTCTATGTCCTGTTAGGTTATGTATGCTTTTATGCTGATATGTATGCTTATTATGCTGTGGGCCGGAAGGCAATATGTTATGGGCCGGAAGGCATTGCGTTATGGGCCGGAAGGCGATATGTTTTGGACCGGAAGGTCGTGGCCTGGAAAGGCGTATATGTGGTTGGTATTTTGGGGGTATCTCACTAAGCTTTCGGGCTTACAGTTGTGGTTTTATGTTTTCAGGTTCTCAGGAGTCTGTGGCAAGGCAAAGGCGTGATCGTACCGTTCCGCACGTTGATGTTTTATGATATGAACCTGGGAAAATACTCTGTTAAATAATGTATTGAAAACCTTTTTGTAACAACGTTATTAAAATGAGTGATTTTTGAAAAGTTTTAATTGTTTTGAAATTTTGGTCGTTACAAGTTGGTATCAGAGCCTTAGTTTGAGTGAATTGGGGGAACATTCGTGTGACTCCAGTCTCAAATCGAGGAGGATTTTAAAAAGAGAAAATTAAAAATGGTTTTCAAATTAAGTAAAGGGAGGACGCGGAGGTACGATCAGCCGGAGCCAGTAAGTAACCCCAAGATACCATACATGATATTTGTTTTATTTGAGCTTGATAAAACAGCATGCTAGAATTAGGCTAGGGATCTTCAGGAATTCATGATAATGTTGCCTGATTTGTGATGCCTGTAGCCTAGGGTCCCTTATGGGAGATTCTCAGTGTTCCTCTAGTGGTGAGGGTTGATAGTTGTTATGCATGTTCTATAGGGTATTGTGGTAGTACTTCATACAAATATGGGTAGGTGTGGAAGGTAGTATGGGCCCGTACTACTGAAAGCACAGGACCCATACGCGTATCAGGGAGACCATGATCTCTAGGGTTGGGTTGCGAGAGTTGGATCCCAGGATTGTGGGGAGTGTCTGAGATTGGTATGGTGTCTTCGGTATGGAGATTTCGAGGCATGATGATAGTGGATCCGGATCAGGATCGGGAGCTGGAGAGCGAGTTCCGGGTGGATCGGTGCCGTCTGAGGTTATCGATCAGACGAGCACGAGCGAGTTGGATGCAAGGATTCGCGAGATCCTACGTGATGGGGTTGCTGCATTGTTCCGGGCTGAGTTGCCGGAATTGTTGGGTCGATCAAGACCGCCATGATTGAGTATTTTGATGAGCGATATGCGGCTCTCGCAGAGACGGCTGCCGCGGCGGCTACAGCGGCTGTAGCAGCGGCAAGGGGAGGAGCTAGTCGGGGTTTTCAGTATCGGGACTTCTATTATACGAAGCCTCCCACATTCGATGGAGTTCAGGACCCGATTGTTGCTATGAGATGGTTATCAGACGTGGAGGGGTGTTTCTCCACGAGTTTATGCCCTGCTGATCAGAGGGTGAGGTGTGCTCTGAACCTATTGAGGCTCGGGGAGAAGGATTGGTGGAGATTGACCATGGGGTTATATTTCGATGCGCAGAGGGCTGCGGTTTCATGGGATCAGTTCAGAGATTTGTTCAGTACTCGCTATGTTCCGCGGGATGAGAGGGAGAGATTGGCTCGGGAGTTCCTTGAGCTGAAGCAGGATTCGGAGTCGGTGACTGAGATCACCAGGATGTGTATTGAGAGGGCAATGTTTTGCCCTGAGTTCGCTTCGGAGCAGGCTCAGATGTCCCGATATCTGAGTATGCCCAAGGGGGATATCAGACAGTTCGTGTCTGCGCAGAGGTGCGAGACCTTGTTGGAGTTACAGGAGGCCGCCATGCGGCGTGAGTTAGAGGTTGAGTTGCAGTTGCGTGAGCTGAGGCAGGCTCCGATGCAGTCGCAGACGGCGCCGAAACGGTCCAGGACCGTTGATGTTAGAGTGGGGGATCAGAGCGGACACACCTGTGGGAAGTGTGGGATGGGTCACACCGGAGTTTGTTGGTCCGGTGGAGCATGCCGCAAGTACGGAAAGGAGGGGCACTATGCGCGGGATTGTCGGCAGTCAGTGTCGATTCGGGATTTGAGGATTTGTTATCGTTGTCGGCAGGTTGGACATTTGATGGTCAACTGTCCACAGCTTTCTGCAGGACCGGTGCAGGCTCTAGCACCGGCCACTTTGAGGATTCCAGGAGGAGGTCAGGATGGAGCGGAACCCCAAGGGCTCATGGTCGTGCTTATCAGCTTGCGGCAGAGGAGGTCAGAGCAGTGCCGGAGGCAGCTGTGGGTATGTTGCTTTCTTGATGTCTTGTTATCTTGCGTTTATTGTGGCGTATTGTTTGTGCTGGTATCTTGTGTGGATTTCGATGCGGTATTCGTTGTTTCACGGGTTTGGCATGGTTATGGATTTGTGTTTCGGGTTTTCGTTTTGGTATCCGTTGTTCCCTGAGGGTTTGGTATGATTATAGTTTGGTGTTTTGTGCTATCGTTGGTTATCGTTCGTGAGGGTTATTAGTGGAGATGCGGCATTGGGTTGAGTGTCGGGTAGCATCTACAATCGTGGAATGGATAATTGGAGATCGGATTCTTTTGAGCGGATTGATCAGTGAGGAGATGTGTTTTGCTGAGGGTTGTTTATGCTTGTGGGAAGCAGCCAGTGTGTAAGTGTTCTCTTTGTGTAGGGTTGTTTTGGAAGGTCGTTGTTGGCGACTGGTGGTTGTTAGTCAGTGCTTTAAGTGGGGGAGAATTGGAGAATTCTCCGGGAGATCGATGAGTATGTGAGGGTGCTTAGCTGTTGGGATTCAGCAGTGTTCTGTCAGCTCAGAGTATAGGCTGACAAGAGCGAGTGTCGGGTATGCGGGGCGGGATACAAACCTAGGGCATTTGATTGTGGAGGCCTGGGAGCAGGCCGGGATCAAGTTTGAGTAGGTAACCGGGGTTACGTGATCAGAGTAATTGTATGCTTGATGTACGTGATGGGTTGTACTGCATTAATCCCACGGGATTTATGTTGTGCATGTTTCTAGAGTTGGAACCGGAAGGTTCCTAGAGTTAGAACCTGAGGGTTCGCAGAGTTTGGGTGTACGGACCCACAGAGATATAGCCTCGAGTGGCTAATATGTGTTATGTGAGTCGGTCCAGTCATGCTGGAGACTCTGCTGGTATTGTTGGATCAGTTTGAGATTGCGAATTGTGTATGTTGCAGTGTGTTTGCAATGGAAGGCCTGGCCCCGGGTAGCGATCTTGTTTAGTTGAGGTAGTGCATGGGCTTGAGAGTCCCTGCGAGGAGAGTCAGAATAAGTGTATTGGATGGATAGCGGACACGCTAAGGGTGGTGTAGCGTCGGGCAAGCACCATGGCATTTGTCGGAGTGACATTGTAGCCGGGTGGATTCATTGGTAAAGGAAGAGAGAAAGGTAAGAGGTGTGTAACTCCGAGAGGGAGTACAAGTCCATGGAAGTGAAAGTGGCAGAGCAGAGTTATGTTAGAGCAATTCGAGTATGGTTAGTGAGCAGCGTGTTTGCGGCAGTGGATTAGAAGCTCATCCGGTTTGGAATGACCGCTGAGGTCGCGGAGGGAAATCCGCAAGTGTAGAGCCAAAAGGCTCGGAAGGGATGTAGAGAGAGAGAGAGAGTCTTGAACTCTCAGTGTGATTCTGATCAGGGTATGGGGTGTATATTAGTGATTCATTCTGGGAGATGTTTGAGGATATTATCAGTGCGACAGGTTTTCCCAACCTGAGGGTGTAGGAGCTAGTCCAGCATGAGTATGCGGTTGCAAGAGGGGAACTCGTGAGAGTTGCTCTGAGATTGAGGATGGGTCATTCCGTCGTCGCGGAATGGATAGAGTGGAACTCGGATTGGGGATTCGATGGTTCAGGGTTTTCTAGCTCTTATGGGTCGAGTGATCGTTGCGATTTAGGGCAGAGTTGCATCTTGGGTAATTCTCGGTTGTTGAGAGTGATGATCAGGGGTACAGTCGATGCCCGGTTCGAGATGGTGATCAGGACACCGTGAAGGAGGGGAATGTATGTTTGAGTTTCGATATTTATGCCTTGAGAGACCTGGGACGGTTAAGGCCCGGTGGAGCGTTGTGGGAATATCCTTGGAGTTGAGTTGCTGTAGGCTTCGAGGGCGAAGCCTAATATAAGTGGGGGAGAATTGTAACAGCCCGGAATTCCAGGTATTGTTATATTTATGATTTTTGGGTGTTTTAAGAGGGGACTCGGCGAGTTGGAGCTCAGACTCGCCGAGTAGGATCGCAGATCTGGTCGCGGGTTCGCGACTGGACTCGACGAGTCCGGATATGGACTCGGTGAGTCCGGATATGGACTCGGCGAGTCCGCGCTGTTTAGCGAAACCCTAACCGTCCAGGTTTGGGACATATATCAGGGGCCTTATGGCCGTCATTGTTCACCCTAGTCCTTTGAGAGAAACCCTAATTCGATTGTGAGCATCTGGAGCAAGGTAGAAGACCATTATTGATCTTGGAAGTGTTATTGTGCAAGGAGGAGGAGGCTTGGTTAAGAGAACAACAGGAGAAGCAATATTCTGAGGGTTGGGGACACAGAGCAACGTTATTCAGGTAATATTTTCGAGTTGTTCCCTTCTATGTTGATGTGTATATGGATTTAGGGTTTATAGGTTTTGGATTGGAATCCTTATGCCTTAGGTCAAAATGTGAATTATGAGTTATGGGTTGTATTATGAGCACCGAAATAAGGACTTTACGTGATGAACCAGTCTAGGAAGGTCAGACCTATGAATTGCCGGAGCAGATCTGACCTTAGAAAGCAGTTTGAGCGGTTGCATGGCATGGACTCGCCGAGTCCGATGTACAGACTCGGCGAGTAGCTTGAAGATGCCCTTGGACTCGGCGAGTTGTATGAACAACTCGGCGAGTAGGTTGAAGATATCCATAGACTCGGCGAGTCTGTTCTTGGACTCGGCGAGTCTTGTCGAAGAGTCCCGATATTCTAGGGTTGAGTCGAGAATCGGTGAGTCAAGGGATGACTCGGTGAGTTGAGAGCGAGTGGACTCAGAGTTGTTGAACTCGGCGAGTCTCGGGGTGACTCGGCGAGTTAGATCGCGGATTGAGTGAAGTTCTGAGTATGGGGACTCGGCGATTCATAGGGTTGACTCGGCGAGTAGGGTCAGTCAGGGGTTGACTTTGACCTTGTCGTTGACCAAGGGTTGACCAGTGGTTCCAGGGGTATTTTGGTAATTGTTGTTTATTGTTTGAGTTCAGTGCATTGGTGGCTGTCCAGAGGTGGAGATCGTATCAGTGATCGGAGCAGCTTGAGCTATCTGTTCAGTCGGCAGTTTCGAGGTGAGTTATCCTCACTATATCGCTAGGGTTTATGGCACCAAGGCCAACCTTTTTATCGGATGAAAATCCGGGTAGTTGTCAGTTGTTATGATATGGGCCGGAAGGCGTTATATGTTGTGGGCCGGAAGGCATTACATGTTGTGGGCCGGAAGGCATTGCTATGTGGACCAGAAGGTCATGGCCTGGAAAGGCGTATGTGTGCATTTAGTATGTTGACTGATTCGTAGGGTGATGTTATGCTAGTGACCGGCTAGACCGGTATGTTGAATAGAGTAATGCTATGTTATGTGGTCTGTTGATCAATTGCTGACTGTGAACTGTTATATGATTATGTGTTATGCGTATGATTGCTAGACCTGGGGTGTGACCCGGTATGCAGGGTCGTTCTATGTCCTGTTAGGTTATGTATGCTTTTATGCTGATATGTATGCTTATTATGTTGTGGGCCGGAAGGCAATATGTTATGGGCCGGAAGGCAATATGTTATGGGCCGGAAGACATTGCGTTATGGGCCGGAAGGCGATATGTTTTGGACCGGAAGGTCGTGGCCTGGAAAGGCGTATATGTGGTTGGTATTTGGGGGGTATCTCACTAAGCTTTCGGGCTTACAGTTGTGGTTTTATGTTTTCAAGTTCTCAGGAGTCTGTGGCAAGGCAAAGGCGTGATCGTACCGTTCCACGCGTTGATGTTTTATGATATGAACCTGGGAAAATACTCTGTTAAATAATGTATTGAAAACCTTTTTGTAACAACGTTATTAAAATGAGTGGTTTTTGAAAAGTTTTAATTGTTTTGAAATTTTGGTCGTTACAACTATACAGAGAATACTATACATAGAATACTATTAATATAACAAGTATACTATAACAAGGTTCAGAAATAACATAATGTGAGATACTACTTCATGACACAACGACCATTTCATTGTGTCACGTGTTATAACCAGAATCTCCTGGAGGGAGAGCGTGAGTTTGCGTATAGATCTATACTGGATTGACTATCCTACACCTTGTTGTTCGCTACAGTGGGACTTGCAAGTCTATGGATGCCAAATGTCATTTCTTCCGACGTCTTACATCGTTGTGTTATAGTCGGTTTAGTATGGTAACAACATCATCACATTTTACCTTATATAAGCCTTTTGGTTTAAGGTAGTTATTACTATAGTAGTTACTACATGTAATACTGCAGTACACGTACAACTTCCCATTATATTCAAATTGTGATCTTCTCACATAAAGGGTAATATAAAACTATATTTTAGTAATGATAGTCATACTTGGGAAAAACATCCAATTTTACAGAGAAACAAACATACAAAACAGTCGGGTCTTGGTATAAGACTACTTTTTATACTAGTAGAAAATATAGGATTTTCTAGGAGTTTTCAAACATATACAAACATTTACAAACATTTTTCATCAAACTTATACGAACATTGACACTAAATACTTATGAACTCACCAGCTTAAATGCTGATCTACGCTTTCAAAATATCTTGTATTCTCAGGTCATCAGTAGACAGGTACAGTCGACCAGGTTTTGAGAAGACAGAGCATGTTCAAGACTCGTCTCTTATTTTGATTATTCTTTTTTGGTGTCTTACTACTTTCAAATAACACATTTGTATTAAATTATACTATTAATGAAATGGATGATGTTGTTGTTTGTTTACTACTTTGCATTGTTATGATACTATACATGACGTCATTCGCCCCCGAACGTTTCCGCCGTTCCGGTTTTGGGGTGTGACAAATTAGAATTAGGGAGTTCGTTTGGATGGATCAGTTCAATCCGATCCAATCAAGTGAACTAAATTGTTTTTGGTTTTCAAAACACGGATCCAGATAATCCAAACAAAATTCAAATACAATATGATCCGATCCAATTACAATTCGGTTGGATCGGTTTTATATAATTCGGTTTTCAAAACTCAGAACATTTTAAAACGACATATAATTATAATATTACCCAATTTTACAAAAGAAGCAAAAACAAGTTATTTAGTTGTGGTTTAAAATTTATAAACAACTACTAAGAAGGTATGCTAAAGATTAATATTTTATAGATAAAAAAAACTTTGGAGAGAAAATGCGTATTAATGTTTTTTATTAGGTAAAATTTTTTAAACCCATTTGAAAAAATAAATTACAAAATCAATAAATAATTATAGACATATTAAAAATAAATAAACAATAAATTATTATTCGGTTTTTTGGAGTATTCGGTTCTTATTTTATAAACTAAAACCAATCCGAAATCCAAAATAATAATTCAGTTTTGTTGAAAAACAATCCAAAAATCTGAATATCCGAACCAAATAATCTAATCCAAATTATCCAATTGGACTATTCGGTTTTATCAAAATGGTAAACAACCCTAATTAGAATAACAAAAAAGTGTAATATATCAAAAACTCAAAGTAATGCAGTTGAAGAAAAATGGATTATCTTTGAAACAAAAGAAATTATAACTTTTATATTTTTTTTTCTCAAGAAAAATACATACAAGAACTAATATATATATATATATATATATATATATATATATATATATATATATATATATATATATATATATATATATATATATATATATATATATATATATATATATATATATATATATATATATATAATATGAAAGATATGATAAACTCCTATTACTTAAATTCAACATCTTCATCAAATCATTTTAATATAACAAAAAAAAAAAAATACACAATAGCTTTTAAGAAGATCAAAAAGCTTTTAAGAAGATCAAAATGAACGTAATTCTAATAAATAAATTTAATATATTAAAAAATCAAAAGTAATATGGTTGAAAATAAATAAATTATCTATGAAACAAAAAAGATATAGATTCTATATCTTTTTCTCAAAAAACAAAATATATATATATATATATATATATATATATATATATATATATATATATATATATATATATATAGGAACTAAAAAAATACATATGAAAAATAAAAGAAATGATCAAACTCATATTTACTTTTATATATATATATATATATATATATATATATATATATATATATATATATATATATATATATATATATATATATATATATATATATATATATATATATATATATATATATATATATATATAGAGGAACTAAAAAAGTACATATGAAAAATAAAAGAAATGATCAAACTCATATTTACTTACATTCAATATCTTCATCATATCATTTTCATATAAAAAATATACAATAGTTTTTAAGAATACCGACATGAACATAACAAAAACTATAAACAAATGACTTAGCTTACACAAATTGACATCTTCAAAAGTTGCACCTACCTCTTTATCGTTCGATATAAATATATACACCATAAATAGAGCTTTGTGTATTCTCAAATAATATTTCTCTCCCTATCATTCTTTAAACAATATCAATATGATCATCTACCTATATGAACAATATATATATATATATATATATATATATATATATATATATATATATATATATATATATATATATATATATATATATATATATATATATAGACATAAGTATCATAAGTTAAAAAAGTCGTGAGTTGTATTATCATTTGAATGACATATTTGGGAGTTTCAAATGAATATGATTCAAGATAAATGACCTATCTTGAACCATATTCATTTGATTTGTCTCATATGTTTCATTTTGTATGATTTTTAGTTTTAAATGAAAAAAGTGAGTTATAATATATATATATATATATATATATATATATATATATATATATATATATATATATATATATATATATATAATCAGAGTACCCATTTTAGAGAATAATATTGCGGAATTTGTTCCCAGAAAATATGATAAATATATTATCAAAGCATTTCCGAAGAAATATATTTTGTTTATATTAAAACTTTGGGATGTCATCGTCAATACAGAAACATAAGCATAAACAGTCTTTACATTCATTTACATTAATGATTTACATCTCCTTTAATCTCTCAGTGTAATGTTTCTTTGTATCGACACCTGTGATACAAATAAAACTGAGTGGGTCTGGTTGGGAAACCTGGTGAGTACATAAAGTTTTCAACCCACAATAATATAATTATTATGTTTAATCATCAAACAATTAACCCAACTTCACATCCGAATTATCTTCTTTATTCTTAAGGATCTACCCTAAGAATCATCTATTCTTCATTCATTCCTAAGGATTGTCATAAGGAATAAGAACGAAGTACATCACTGCCAGGGTTTATCCAACAGGCAATAAGTCCATGGTTGCCGATGTTATCTATTAGGCACTAAGTCTATAACTGCCAATGTTATCTATTAGGCACTTAGTCCATAGCTGTCAATGTTCATCTATAGGGAACTAAATCCATAGTTGCCAACGTTCATTTATAAGGAACTAAGTCCATAGCTACCAGGGTTTTTAGAGTACATCTGGTGAACATGTAGTTCAAAAACAACTACAGGTTGCGAGCCTGCTAGTGTTCCACTGGACTGTCTAGAATAGTCTGTGGCCGTAATCTATACTCTGCTAGATGACTGGATCATCGTTTAAGTCAAGGATTCTCATCATCTTTCACCTCTCATCATCTATATCATCTTTAAGCTCGCATCATTCATCAACCCTTTTTACACAATATATTTATAGGTATAAAAATACATATATAGTTTAAATCATGTAAAACATGTATAAATCATTCACCTAGCATAGATATCAGGAACACATAAATTAAGCACATATAGCATGTATTAATACTTCATATCTATGTGTAAGATGAAAGTAACTATGCACTCGCTTGTTAAAGTGATGAATCGAAATTCGGGCAGCGCTTTGCTTCTAACAATTTTCTTTTCCTTCGACTATACCTAGTATAATTATTACTAGATTTTAGTCTAATATTCATTGCGACTAATTATTAGTCTATATTTATCATTAATTCCAAGTCTACTTCACGATCTACCAAGTCAGGAAAAATCACGTAGGATCATATCGGAGGTAGGGTCCATTTGGTATATAAAGTATATTGTTTGGAAAGCCGACTTTAAACACCTCACTAAATCACAGCTTAGACATCATCCTCGTAAGTAGATCAATTAGAATAACGACTTGAAATCACTGATAAATCTTGTTTATAGGTTCATAATAACGATAATGAACTTAAACATAAGTTATACTTAAAGTAGGGTAAGCATAACTTATTTACAAGGGAGTTTAGCGAGGAACCAGACTTTGTGCAGGTGGAACTTCTAAGTTGAAAGCTCTTCTTCTTGGGGCCTTCTGGCACTCCGGGACTCACTACTAACACCTATTAGGTGCTAGGGAAAGGCTTAGAAGATTTGGGGGAGTTGGGAGAGAATTGGTGTGGAAAAATGAGAAGAAACGAGCTCTATTTATAGGTTGGGCGAAGTACGTATGCGGGGCGTACTAGAGTTGTACACTAGGCGTACTTAATACGCGGGGGGTACAAACAGCTACGTGGGGTGTACTCTGCCACTTGTCAGCATCCAGTGGCAAGACGTGGGGAGAAAACAACAGTTAGGATTTAGCCACGTGTTACCTCCGAAGTTAATTAAGAAAATTAATTATTTTCTAAAATCTGTAACTTTCGCATACGAGCTCCATTTTTTACGTTCTTTATATCCATGCATAGGTAGAGGCATGATCTACAACTTTCATTTAGACTCCATCGGCTAATTTTGAATTTACTTTTAAAGTTATTTTTAACAAGCTTAGACAACTAAAGTCCGTTAAAAAATTCATAACTTTGTCATCCGACGTCCGTTTTCGACTGTCTTTATATTGTTGTGATCCTATTAATGAGATATTCAATTCTCATTTAGATTGTGTCGGCTAAAAATAGATCGATCTAAAATTAGATTTTCGGGCTGAATATTACTATGCTAAATCTTAGAAAAATCATAACTTCCTCAAACGAAGTCAAATTTAGACGTTCTCTTATGCATGCCCTCAGTTTAGTGTATACTGAGACTTTCGTTTACATTGATAAGGCTAAAAATTATTTTGTCAAAAAATCACTTTTTACGTTACGCAAAGCTATGCCGGTTTTGTCGCAGAACTTCGACGGGTCATAACTTCTTCGTTATAAGTCGAATTTTAGCGTTCTTTATATGTACGGAATCTCTATGACATATAGTATGCTTTGGTTAAGATTATTTATTCTAAATAATCTTCTATCAAAAAGTCATTTTTAACGCTTATTATCTCTTAATTGACTAGCTCGAATCTGTGGACGTTACAATTATCTCCCTTTAGGATGATTACGTCTCGAAATCGTCAACGAAACAGGGCTTGTATAGTCATACATTGTCTTTTCATCCTAACTAATAACCGTAATTCTTATGTCTTTTCAAATGAGTATCCAACTCTTGGATTTTTTTTACTGCTTGCGATGCTCAATCTTGCACCCACTCTTCATACTATGTTGGATTTTCAATCGTAACCTTCAAGTTACAAACTTGATCCTTATTGGAGACTTCTGCTCCTTCTTAACTAGACTTAACTTAAGATAAGCTATTTATTTCAATTATCGTAACAAGTTGATGAGTCATGTTCTAATGACCTCTCGTCGTATGATACAACGCTTAGACTCGAGCCTTTTTGAGTCAGATTCCACAATGGAATAGAACTTCCTTCATGTTCTAATGTGATATAATCTCATTCTAGCATGTATCACTTCTAGCTACAAGCTTACTACTTTAACTGCGACTGTGATACTTCTATTGATCGATTCGATTATCTTTTACTTTAATCTTCTAGCTTAAGTTAGATGCTACATTGATCTTGGTTATCTGAACCACGTAACATACTTATCTTAGTCGGACTTAATATGATATGACCACTAGGGTCGGAATAACAATCATCTTCTTAGTAAAAAAAAATTATAAATTGCAAAATAAAAGGAAAGATAAAATATATATATATATATATATATATATATATATATATATATATATATATATATATTATCTTCGTTATTTAATTTATCCAAAAAAATATATATAAAAAAATAATAAAAAATCATCATTTTCTTTCAAAATATGAGTGAAATATTCGAATAGAATATTACATTGTAAATAATCAAATCAAATGTTTAGAATGTTTTAATATTTTAATATTCTACTAAAATTGATAGATATATTAAAATATTCTAATATTCTACTTGAATTTTTAGATTTGTTACATATTCTAATATTATATTAGATTTTTTTAATATTTATAGTTTAATATTCTACTGGAATATTTTAAAATTTTAAAAATTCGATTTGAATATTTGCAGTATAATATTCTATTAAAAAATTTCATGTATATTTTGAAAAAAAAAACGGTAATTTTTATTGGATAAAATAAATGACGAAAATAATATTTAAAATTTTTTTTCAAAATTTTTATTTATTTTGCACTTTAAAAATATTTTTTTTATCTCCAAAATATATAGCTAGGATAGCATATCATGTCTCACAAAATATAATTTACATATATCTAATAGCATCAAGGATACCATTAAATAAGTTAGGCGTAAACACATTTCATATACACACACACACATATATATATATATATATATATATATATATATATATATATATATATATATATATATATATATATATATATATATATATATATATATATATATATATATATATATATATATATATATATATATATATATCCTGAACAGTATATTTTCTTTTTTCAAACCGTTACCGTCTTAAGTTTTGAAGTTTGTAAGATTTGAACAAGAAACTCATTCCATTTTAACATCATTCAGATGACAATTTGTAGCATCATTTACACAAATTTGCAGGTTTTTTTTAGGATAATTAATGTGGATTCTTTTATATTTTTAAAAGAGACCTAGCATATACAGATGGGAACTAAAGAAATATATAAAAAAAAAAAAAACATATAATATATAAGAATATACTAGATTTTGATTGTCCCCTTGACACAATGAACGATCGATCTCCACCTTCGGGCATCCACTCATCAGATCTTTTCTATATTTGCTTTCCTTTCTTTTCTTTCTCTTTTCTTTAGCTTTATTAATGATTGCAAAAGAACAACCACCACCACTACTCCATGTTTTCTTCCCACAATCTCTCATTTTTGTACCTTCCTTAGATCTTCATAGTACACATCATTACATATGTTGATTTAATTTGCAAGGTAGATTGGTTTAAGTTATACTTGATTTATAATAAATAAAATAAAATAAAATGTTAATGAAAAATGGTTTGAAAAATTCGATGGGTTAAAAGCCTATTAATAGTTTTTAAGTTTTCATTGTATCGTAAACCATAAAAATAGATGATGTTATTTGACCGGATGATGCATGTGGGAAACTCCCTCACTTCTTCCTTGCCACATCACTTTTTCCTCCACTTTCCTTCCTTCACCAAAACCCGAGGAGTGTGCAAGAAACTTGTTTCACTTTTTTGTTTTTTGTTTTTATTTAAATAAAATTAATTGATTTTAATGATTTATAATTTTTAAATGAATAATAAACATAAAATTTAATTAAAAATAAAAACCAATTCATTAATTAAAACTAACCTTAAAAGATATATTAAAATAAGCAATATTAAAAATTAAAATAATAATAATAAAACTACTAGAAAACAACAAATGTTAAAAAACAACAACTTAGAAAACATAATTAATATCCGAACTTAAAAAAACCAAAATATGTCACTTGGAATCACCATCTTCGGCATCAACTTCATCGTCATCGTCGTTCTCATCAACATCATTCTCGTCATCGAAATTCTCGCTCTCGAAGACATATCTGAATCATCATCTAATTCGTCCAACAAATCATTGTGTCAATACTCTGTTGGCGGTTGAATATGAGCCCTGTAAATGTGCTCGACCAAATCAGCACGAAGGGCGTGATGCATGTTGCGATTATGTACTTCTCTTCTATTTGCCCTATATTCTTGCATACCAACGGCTACTCCTTCGACATTTGGCAAAACTTCTTTTTCGTTGTATCGACATATCGCTCTTCCTTCGTCTTCAAGAATCATATTATGCAATATGATGCATGCATACATTACGTGTTGCAACCTTCTCACTTCATATGACCGTATCCCGACTGCTAGTACTTGCCAACCGCTCTTCAGTACACCAAATGTTCGCTCCACGTCCTTCCTAGCTGACTCTTGCGCCTCCATAAACTTTTTCCTTTTTTTTGTCGTTAGGATATTTAAAGAATTTCACAAAAACAGATAAGGGAGGATATATATTGTCACTATGAAAGTACACACGCTTATATGCTACCCCATGTACTGACCACGCCTCGCATATACTGACGATGCCATGCATTTGGGCATAATGACCAACTCCAATGCATGCAATCAATATTACCTACCATTCCTGGAAACCCATGTTTGCCTTCATGCACCGTGTACAATTGGTGAACATCGTTTATAGTTGGTTTGCGCATATATCGTTGCCCGTAAACCAATGTAATAGATTTACAGAACTTGTACACACACTCCCGCACGGTATGCTCATACATCCTAAAACACTCGTCCCATTTGTCTGCGCCCATGCCGTATGCTAACTGACGAATTGCGGCTGTGCATTTTTGAATTGGAGAGAAACCTTTTTTTCGGCGATCAACATCTTCAGGAACCAACACAAAAACACCCCACAATCCCCTCTATTGTCAATCTGATGTGGTACGTCTGAGGCATTTTTGAGGATCATGTTGAAACTCTCAAGTGAGATTGTATCGGTTGGTACGGTACCCCAGTAGTTGATACTCACTAGAGAGTAAGTCTCTGGATGCGGTCTCACATACCTATAAAAATTGATCTTTTTCTGAAAAATATTCGCTCTTCCGATGACTATCGTATATAGTTATTTTCAATGTCTTCAATTCCATAGCACCAAAAAACCAGTGACCAGCTGGTATAATGATTGGGATATAAAGATACACAAAAGTACAAAAATAATTAATCATCAAATAACAGTATATTATAAATTATTTTTACTTAGGTAATGTAATCCAAACACAATATTACCGTATCACAATCTGTCAAAGCTGGGTAAACGGACCTGTCAGCCATATCACTCCAGTCAAATGCATTAGTGTTGAAGGCTGACGGCACAAGCGTCCACCGAGCATCATCCACTCTACACTATATCATCAATGGTGTCCACATCATGATGTGTTGAGAATCAATTTTTTTTCAACAAAGTAAGTAATGTTATTAGAATCATAGTACGTTGTAAGCACATAGTTATGTAAATTACATCACATTCCAGCCAGCCTGATTGACTGTCCGTATATAAGCGCATCCAAAATTCACTCGTCACAATATCTGTCAAAAAACTGTGAGAAAACAACAACAAACCATCTTGTTCTTTAAGTGGACTATGTACGATATGCTCTAAAAGATTGTCCAACGGTGCTGGCAGTTGGCGTGTAACATCTTTCCTTTTCATTTGTATCCATGGGGACTTATACCATATGGACATAAATTTTTGGTGCATAGAATGCCTAAGAGGTGTTGCTAGAGGCGTTTTGTATTCATCCCACAAAATCACTATTACATCTGACGATTGAATACGTGGAGACGGTTGCTCAATGTTGTGATTTAGCGGATGTTCGGGTGTGTCTGACCCATACTCATACCCCCACATGTCATTGTACTCTGTGGTATCAGCATCGTGCATGATAAGTGGCTATATGGTTAATTTGTGTTTAATTATAAATGATGCAAAAACATAAAGACCATAAAGTTAAATAAAAACTGTATGGGAGTGATATAATTAACAATGTACCTCTACCCCTTTCGATGTACTAACATCGTCTTCGGGAGTCTAATTGATAAGTTTTAGAAGCATGGATAAAGTTTTGTCATGCTCTGCTAAACATTTTGTAATTGATGCACCTCGTTTTGTAAGCCAATAATAATTTGGTCTCTATTAGTTGATGGTTCAGCGATAGGTGGTGGTGGCGGTGGTGGGTAAGATGGAACATCTATTTGTGCCTTCTTTTGTCGAGGTTCATGGGTAAGGTGAGCGTTTGGCTGATGATGTTAAGGAAGATGCCCTGCGAACATCTATGTCGGGAAAATAAGGGCAATCAATCCACACTGAGCTAACTATCCACCATTCAACTCTACTCTCTACTTCTACCGTCTTCAACTTATATACAAGTCTATTATCCTGTTAAACAAATTATAAAAATATATATATAAACATAAATTATACATAAAAAGAAAATCTTAAAATACATAAGTAACCTTATGTTGTCAATTTTTTTAAACTAGTTGCACTGAGTCTTTTATAAAGGCCTCAGTTTCGACCATGCAACAACTCAAGGGATCACATTCTCTTGTTAAGTACCAAACAAATTGCTCATATGAAAAGTTATAAGAATCCATATATGAAAAAAAATCATTTATTAGAATGTTAGCAACATAAAAAAATAATAAATTGTTGATCATGTACTTACCTTGAAAGCGTATAAAAAGCTGTTTATGGCGTAGGTCATTTTCTGAGGTTGTTTCTGTTTCAGTTCCACTAGATGTATATGCATGTCAACCTTATTGAATACAATAAATAGCTGTGAGTACAGTTGATCCCAAATTACCCTCCCTCATGGATATATGTGACATAAAAAAATCTCAATTAAATTTCTAAAAAATATTAGTAATGATAATTAATTACCTATAATTATAATTTGTAATAAATTAATGACATGATACCTGTTGAATTCATCAAAGTCGGATACCAAAGCCAAATACTGCTCTAGAACATATTGTTTACCCAACTGCCCATTGAACCCCTTCTATAACTGTGACAACCCGAAATTTATCCCGTCATTTTAACCTCTTCTTCCGTTAATAAGCTTCGCTTGAATTAAGCTGTCCGTTAACCTTTTGGAATAGTTTAATTAAATTTGGACTTTTATTATGACTTCATAAGGGTTGGTAAAAAATTAGAAACACCCCAATTTTCCCTTGAAAAATTTTTAGTTTCAACCAATTCAAATTGCGACCATTTAATCGGGTGCGACCAAAAGCCCCGTTTAACGTCAGTATCGGGTAGATTTCCACCGAGACACAAACTCAAACCACTATATAAGGGTGAGTGGACTCCATTTGAGACTTTTCATTCTCTCTCTACACTCTCTCTCTATAAGTTGCTTTCGATCCAAAAAGCGCCCATTTCGAGCCCCAAACTAGTAAGTGATCTACCCTAACTTGTTGTTTAGCTCATTTAACATGCAAATTCGTGTTTAAGAAATCAAATAGGGGCCAAATCATGTGTTTACAGCCCAAGAACACTCTTGGACCGTGAACACCCATAAGTGGGGTTTTGAAGCCCCAAAACCCTTCCAAATCACTCTTAGGGCTTAGATATGACTTGTAGACTTTCATGTACGAGCTTAGAACACCAAAGCCTTATTATATGGAGAGTAAAATTGAGTTTACGGCCCAATAACACTCTTGGACCGTAAACCCCTCTTCAAGGGTCGTGAACACCTTAATAGGTGTTAGAATTGCCCTCAAACACCTCCTAAGGCTTAGGAAAATGTCTAGAATCAACCACAAACGAAGTAGGGGCATTAAACATGAATTAAACCAAGGACATAGGAGTTTACGGCTGTAAACCCCCCTACGTTTGGTCCATGGGCCGTAAACTCCCAAAAAGTAGCCAAATGATGCCCTAACTTCTTCATTTGACATGGAAAAATGCATAGAACTTTATTCTCTATCATTTAAGACCTTAATACACCAAAGGAAAGAGCATGTAAGATTTTACGGCCGTAAACTCCTTGTTTACAGTCGTGAACTCCTTAAATAGTCCATTTGGAGCCTTAAACCCCTTCATATGCCTTATATTTGGACCTAGCCTAATTCTACGAGTGAGATAAGACCTTAAAGCATTCAAGAACACACAACCCATGATTTAACGGCCATAAACTCATTGGGATATGGTCTTAGGGATGTAAACTCTATAAAGAGTTTACTCTTGAAGAGTAAACTCCCTATCAAGGCCATACACTCCCTTATTTGCAACCCAATAGCCTCCTAGCACTTGACCGAAGTGTTTTCCGCACATTACGATGCTTATACGTGTTTAATTAGTATTATAATTACTAATTGTATGTACACATATGTCATCATATGTTAATAGGTCACTAAGTGTGTTCAAGTCTTTACTTGACACCGAGCACCCAACCGACACCTCCGCCCGATCCACTTACAACAGGTGAGTTCATACCCCTGAATTAACCTTTTAAATGTTTTTACATGCGTTTATGGGGGGGGGGGGAATACAAGTTAAAACATGCTAGTTATCATATCAATCATATGTGATTAATAACCCGCATGCACAAGGATTTATCACACTTTCAGCTGTTTTACCAAGTATAATACTATAGATGGTTTTCCAAAACGTCTTTACTTGTTTAAATCTTTTCTCAAATTGTCTCTCGTGCTGTATGTTTTACTTCTAAACCAGTTACAGCAGTGTTTTAAACAAAGGTTTTCTTTACTTATATTGTGTTTTCAAATTTATATTCAAAACGTGTTTATGAACGGTTTTCAAAGCTTGTTTTACATAAAGATGTCAAGTCGTAAATTCTTATTTTTAAAGGTTATCCAAAGTTTTCTTCTATACTTCTATGCTTATACTTCGTTAATGCATGCCTGTATTTGTATAGTTATATAAATAATGTTTAAAGGACTTAGGAAGGCTAGTTCGCCCTATTTCCTTTTCCTTGTTTGGATGTGGTCTGGTGGGTATCGGATATCCATCTGAAGGTCGTTTAAACATTAATTATATATCATGTATACATATATGGACATAAAAGCTCTCTCTCTCTCTCTCAGCCAGTTCATCGCCTTGGGTAGTAAAGGCCTCCCTCTATTATTCATGTTCCTAGAACCCTAGTAACTATTATAGGAATAGTTAGGAGACTCTATCTCTCACTCTATCTCCCTCTCTATCTCTCAGTCTATCTCTCTCTCTCTCTATCTCTCACTCTATCTCTCTCTATCTCTCACTCTCTCTCTATCTCTCTCTCTTTCTCTCTCTCTCTCTCTCTCTCTCTCTCTCTCTCTCTTTCTCTCTCTTACTTTAGAATGTGACACACTATTTCCCTCTACGACGCTTCATAGCGCCAATGCCGTGTAACCAGAGCCTCCGGGAAGGAGAGCGAACATCATGTGTATAGATCTATACGGGACTGACACTCCCACACCCTGACTACTAGCTACAGTCCGCACCGGTAAGGCCCATGGGTGACATAATGCCACTACCTCTACGCGTGACCTGGAGGGTCTTCAGATACTCTATCGTCGATTAGCATGGTTACATATGAGTTCACATTCACACTTGTTTTAGACCTTGCTAGATGTATCGTTCATTTGATACTGTCTGGGGTCTGTGTTTCTTTGTTTTAGACCTTGCTAACTGTATCGTTCATTTGATACTGTCTAGGGTCTGTGTTTCCTTGTTTTAGACCTTGCTAGTTGTATCGTTCATTTGATACTATCTGGGGTCTGTGTTTATTTGTTTTAGACCTTGCTAGCTGTATCGTTCATTTGATACTGTCTGGGGTCTGTGTTTCTTTGTTTTAGACCTTGTTAGCTGTATCCTTCATTTGATACTGTCTAGGGTCTGTGTTTCTTTGTTTTAGACCTTGCTAGCTGTATCGTTCATTTGATACTGTCTGGGGTCTGTGTTTCTTTGTTTTAGACCTTGCTAGTCGTATCGTACATTTGATACTGTTTGGGGTCTGTGCTTCTTTGTTTTAGACCTTGCTACCTGTATCGTTCATTTGATACTATCTGGGGTCTGTGTTTCTTTGTTTTAGACCTTGCTAGCCGTATCGTACATTTGATACTGTCTGGGGTCTGTGTTTCTTTGTTTTAGACCTTGCTAGCCGTATCGTACATTTGATACCGTCTGGGGTCTGTGTTTCCTTTTGTTAGACTGAGCTAGGCATATCATTCATTCGATACTCTCCTGGAGTATATTATTTCTTTTGCCTTAGTCAGCAGTATTTTCTGCTGAGGCATATGTTATTTTCCCTAGCACCCTTACTAGTGATATTCTCCTACTTTCTTTAAAGTCAAATACTGTATTTTGGTAATGATAGTATTTTAGGGAAAGTTTCTCTTTAAAACATAACACTGTCGAGTCTTGGTAGAAGACTGCTTTTATTTAGAAAATATAGGATTTTCTGGAAAAGGCACTAATACACCGTAGATTCTAAACTACTACTTTTCATAAAGTTATTTTGAATAAAATACTTACTTACACAAATGACACTAAATACTTATGAACTCACCAGCATTTATAAAAATGCTGATACTCGCTTTCAAAATAACTTGTATTCTCAGGTCAGCAATAGAAAGGTACACCCGGGAGCTTTTGTGAAGCCAGCCTAGAACCGAGCTGCATGTATACTAGGTTCTGTATTACTTTGATGTCTCTATAAAATGTAACTTATGTAAAACTATTACTATTAATGGAATGGTTGTTGTACTTTGATTACTATACTGCATATGTTGTGATACTTGACATGACGTCATCCACCCCAGAACGTTTCCGCCGTTCCGGATTTGGGGTGTGACAATAACAGATATAAGAGACATACACAGACTGGATCCTTGTTTGATAAGTCATTAGGCGAATGCCTAAACACATTCTTCACATTGTCTAATTTGATGGTGACATTCCCCGCGACTATAGGAAACACATAGGAATGGAAGGCGGCGTCGGCTGGACGAAGGAAAATAATCTCCAAAATGGAAGTCGGTGACAAGACAAATTTCTTTCTTCCTGAAAGACAACTCGTAACCCCCAATCTAAAAAACCATTTCTTCTACTTCGCTTCGGGGGACTGATATTGCCATATTTATACTTATTTTTAGGCAATATTTAAGTACATTTTTGTTTAGAATAATGATACTTATGACTTTAAATTGTTATTTTCAGTCAATATAAAGGATTTTCGAAGAAAGGGACCAAAAGTGCCAAAATGTGGAACATGGAAGGCTTGAAAGACAAGAAAATAATAAATTCACGATAAGCGCTCAATTCACGACGTGGCGATGAAGCCCTCGACGTGGCACGGGTGTTCCAGAAGATAAACATCGCGACGCGGGGGATTTCCTTGAAGGATACGGATTGCTTGAAGCCCACGACGTGGCACATCTGGCCACGACGTGGTGCGGGGTTTTTGAGGATTATATAAGTCCTCCTGATTATTACGAAAGGGGAAGCTTTTGGCAGAAGAAAAAGAGTTCCAGGAGACGAATAAGAACGAAAGAAAGGTTCTGGAAGAGGGTTTTCAACACCAAAAGAAGTAAAGGTTTATAGTTTAGTTATATAAGAACATGTCTTTCATTAGTTTTAGCTGTGTTGATTTATCTGCTATGATGAGCAGCTGAATCTAGCTACTCTTGTTTAGCTAGATGAAGCTTTGAACTTATGAATAGTTATATGTTTATGGATTGAATTTAGTTGGTAAAGAAATTGCTTGTGTTTGATTTGTATAACCTAGCATGCTATTATTTGTTTATCTATTTGCTTGATTGCATGTTCTGTGTAGCTTAGTGATCATTAAACTGCATGAACCTGTTTACCTAATAATTTAGTGAACATTGAATTGTTAGAGCTAGGATTGACCAATCTTAGTTAGCAATTAGAATAAATAAAGCTTAGCTGTGCTATAGAACGTGTATTGTGACCATAATTGCGTTTATACAACAAATCTTACATAGCATATTTACATTCATAATTAGTTCTGTGTTTAATTATGTGTGAACATACATGATTTGACATGAATTAGTTAGTTATTGGTAAGATAGAACTAAATTACTAATACAACTAAAAACCAACTTAATAATCCGTAATCATTAGCTAGCCATAAGGGAGAAGTGGATTCAAAACTAAACAAGAGTGTGTTTTTATTTTGAATTAAGTTCATCTGATCTTGTAAAACCAGATAAAACCCCTTATTAAACTTGTTAATAAATTAGGTTAATTTAATAGTAAGTAAATTAATTAGAACACCGTTCCCTGTGATCGACACCCGACTTACCCAAGCTATACTGTAATTTGACTAGGTACACTGCCTATAAGTGCATAGTTAGTTAAGTTTGTTAGGTTATAAATATTAAAATTAGTGAGTACTTTTGTGCACATCAGGGACCATGATAACGTCGTGGCAAAAGACATAATGTAGAAGCAAAGGATCCCCATATATATATTAGGAATGTCTAAACACCTCCGAAAACATGAGTTATGAAATAAGCCGTTCCCCGGCAACGGAACCAAAAAGTTTGATGTGCACAAAAGTACCTACTAGTTTTAAATTTATAACCTAACAAAACTTAACTAACCCTCACTTATAGGCAATGTACCTAGCCAGATTATAGAATAGTTTTCGTAATTTGGGTGTCAAATACATAGAACGAAATTTAATTAATAAAATAACTAATTTTAATTAAACTAAGAGAACAAACTTTAAATTGATGGTTTTTACTGATTTTGCAAGATCATAAGAACTTAAATCAAACTATTATCAAATTAGTAACTAAGCTAACAAAGAAAACGAATTTACTTCAAGATTAAAGAGTACTTCTGTTCAGTTCCGATTTCCCCTTATCCTATGGTTGATTTGTAGTGGATGGATTATATAAATTACCAATTCATTAACTAGTTATTATGATCAAATATCTAGTTGTACCAATTTAGGAATTACCATGTAATACTTTCCTATGATCAGGTTAAACAACTAAGCGCCAATTAAGATTAATTATGCTCTCTAACACAGTTGAAGTTACTAGCTTTAATTACCTAATCTGTGATGTGATTAATCATAGCTCTAATTATTTAATGATAATAAATAATCAGGTAACAAATTCATGCAACTGGATTGATCATCTATCACAGAACTTGATTAATAAGAAATATAACTATAACTTCAACATGATACGATTTTAATTATCAGATACAAGTAAAATCAGCATAAAACATCCATAAATCAAAATCAACACATAAGGTTTAGGTTCATCTTCACCAAACACAAGTATAAGGTTTTTAGCCTCTCATATTAATAGGAAAATACACTAAATCAATGCAGCTTAAACTAGACATGAGTAATGCTTAGCAAACCAAATAGACCTACGTAGATTTCTTATAAATCTCTTCAACACTTGAACTCCAATCAATTCCTGATCGTCTCCAGGGTTTTCATAAGGATTTAATCACAATTCCTCTTAGAAAATTGGCCATAAGTCTTCCCATTCGACCTAAGGTTCGAATATATATATATAGTTACCTAAAATCTGACCACCACGACGTAGTAAATAGGCACTATGTTGTGGTCATCTATTAAATCCCGTATTCTCCAAGTTAGCTCAATGATCGCAAATCTTCCAATTTCCATGGCGTGGGTGTTGATCACTACGTCCTGGTACTTCAGTTTCCCTGCTTTCTTTGTCTTCGATTATCTTGGCTCATTCATTCCTACTTCTAGCTCCGCGTATGCTTCCTTTTCATTTTGAGCATGTATTTGCTACTATAAAAAAATTTCAAACATAATAAGTACCTTATGTACCGAAATAAACATAATTGTAGCTAAAAGTATTAAGATAGAGTGCGAAATATATGTGAAACGACCCAATTTTCACGTCCAAAAATTTCGTTTTTAAAACATTACTTTAGGAAACATTAATAATTAAAAACATTGTTTGATCAAACCACATCATAACGTTTACCATGTCTAAAAGCCAAATCATACAACCAATCGAAATATCAGAGTATAAATCCCAAAGAAATCTCGTAAATGCGGAAACCAGTGTGTGTGCATGATGTGCCGCTACCGCGCCAAGTCCTTCCCCTTCGATGAAGAGGTACCTGAAACCAAAACTGTAAACTGTAAGCACAAAGCTTAGTGAGTTCCCCCATAATACCTCATACCATGCAACCATATAACAAACAACATTCAGCTAGGAGTTACGGGCCTCGCCCACACTCGGGAAGATACGAGCTCTGCCCACACTTCGCTAGCCGGGAGATACGGGCCTCGCCCACACTTGTGAAGATACGGACCCTGCCCACACTTCGCTAGCCGGGAGATACGGGCCTCGCCCACACTCTACTATCTGGGAGATACGGGCCTAGCCCACACTCCACTCTCGGAGAGATACGGGTCTTGCCCACACTCAACCGCTAACTCATAATATACAAGTATCACACAGACAACAAGTATAGACAACTCTATCATACCGACACATATATCATACTTGACTAAACCAAGAGATACGGGCTCGGCCCACACTCTAGTACTAACATCTCGTCTAAACGGGTCAGCCTTGGTGCCTTAGACCCGTTCCTACTGGAAAGGAAACTCACCTCGAAATAGCTGCTGGTCTGTGTGGGAATTGACTGTCTGCTGTTGCTGCTGCTCCGGAAATCCTCCGACTATAATTCCCACAAAACACTCAATCAAACACCGCTAACTGACTCTCGGGTAAAATGACCATTTTACCCTTGATCAAGTTAAAAGTCAAAGCCAAAGTAATCTTTCAGTTGACCCGACTCGCCGAGTTGGCTCCCCAACTCGCCGAGTCCTTATCCAATCAATTGTCCTGCATCCCGTCTCTACTTGTCGAGTTGGGCGCTGAATCGACGAGTTCTCCTTCCAAACTGATATCCAAGTCCTTCATCCTACTCGCCGAGTTGTATGAACAACTCGTCGGGTTCATCTTCATCCGATGAACAATTTATGTTGTGACTCGCCGAGTTGTATGAACAACTCGCCGAGTCTGATCTTGATCTAAGAAGATTGCCTTGAACTCGCCGAGTCAGGGAGTTGACTCGCCGAGTTCCTTCATGGGTGAGTTCGGCTACCAACTCACTGAGTCCACCTAGGACTCACTACTTCAACTCGACACAACGAAAAGGGGACAAACTCGGAGACTCGCGACCAGACTCGCTGAGTCAGATGAGCGACTCGCCGAGTCTGCTTCATGCAAAAGCCATATACGCGATTTTGCTCGAATCCAGTCCATGCCAATCATAGATCTGGGCTCCTAGGGCCTGGTTTACACGTAAAGTTTCCAACTTTACTTGTAGATCCTCACCAATAAAGGTTCTAAGGCTTAAAGTGCACCAAAAGGGGTATATCTAGGGTTTGTGTGCAATATGACTCCATAAAGGCAGTAGATCCAAGCTCTAGGGACTGAATGGGGTCTAGATCTAAAGGCTAACAACTTGAATCAACCAACAATGCACAACCAAGCTTGGGACATGGTTCAAGAGGGACTTTAATGGAGTAATAAGCATAGAAACAGAGAGAAAACGAGTTATACCTCAAAGAAATTACTGAGAGAACACAGAGATGCTTGGCTTCCTTCCCTTCCTCTTGATTTACTCCTCTTCCTTCTCAAAATCTTCAAGGAAATCACACAAATAAGCCTCAAACTCACAAGAACAAGGGCTAGGACGTATGGAGGGCTTCTGAGGGTGAAGGGGGCGGAGTTGGGGCGCAAATGGTCGTTTAAATAGGGTGCAAACCCGTGGAAATTAGAGTTTCATCGGACAGCATGGACTCACTGAGTCCATAATATGGACTCGCCGAGTCGCCAACTTAACCGCGTCCCAAGCCTCGTCTCTACTCGGCGAGTCGGGCCTCCAACTCGCCGAGTCCCAGGCCAATAATACAAAATACTCAGATAATCTTACATACCAGGAACCAGGTGTTACAAATCTCCCCCACTTATTTTATACTTTGTCCTCGAAGTCTGCTGCTCGATCCTGGAACAGCTCGGGGTAATGCTCCATCATCTCTTCCACCGGATCCCAAGTCCACTCCGATCCCTTCCGGTGCTGCCATTGCACCTTCACAAGTTCCACTCGCTTGTTCCTCAAATCCTTCGACTTCCTGTCCAGGATTGCGACTGGACGCTCAATGTAATTCAGGCTGTCACCAACCTGTATATCCTCTAACGGCACTACCGCTGAATCGTCCACTAGGCACTTCCGCAGCTGAGAAACATGGAAAGTGCTGTGGATCTGGCTGAGCTCAGCTGGCAGATCCAGCCTATACGCCACCTTGCCCACCCGGGCTACAACCCTGAATGACCCAATATACCTCGGGCCCAACTTGCACCGCTTCCTGAATCGAATGACGCCCTTCCAAGGCGACACCTTCAGGAGAACCATATCCCCAATCTGGAACTCTAGGTCGGATCGGCGCTTGTTGGCGTAACTTTTCTGCCGACTCTGCGCGGTCTGAAGCCTGCTACGAACCTGCTGAATCCTCTTGGTAGTCTTGAGCACCACTTCGGTGCTCCCCATGACCCTCTGACCAACCTCTCCCCAACATATTGGGGTCCTGCACCTCCGTCCGTACAACATTTCGAAAGGAGGGCGGTCGATACTCGCGTGGTAGCTGTTGTTGTACGAGAACTCAGCTAAGGGAAGATAGGTATCCCAGCTACCACCGAAATCTAGCACGCATGCCCGCAACATATCCTCCAAAGTCTGGATGGTCTGCTCGCTCTGACCATCCGTCTGCGGGTGAAAGGCGGTGCTGAAATGCAGACGAGTGCCCAACTCCTCATGAAACTTCTTCCAAAACCTAGAAGTAAAACGCACATCTGTGTCCGAGATAACCGATACTGGCACCCCGTGCCGCGCCACAATCTCCCTAATATAGATGTCGGCCAATTTCTCGGCCGATATGTTCTCCTGAATCGGAATAAAATGAGCACTCTTGGTCAATCGATCCAGATGACCCAAATCGAATCTACTTCACGCACGGTCCTGGGAAGCTTCGTGATAAAATCCATCGTGATATCTTACCATTTCAACAACGGGATGTCCAACGGCTGCATCTTGCCATGCGGTCTCTGATGTTCGGCCTTGACCTTCCTGCAGGTCAAGCACCGCTCGACGTACCACGCCACATCCCGCTTCATGCAGGGCCACCAATAATCTAGGCGAAGATCCCGATACATGTTCGTCGCCCCTTGATGAATAAAGAATCGGGATTTGTTCGCCTCCTCCATCAAGATCTGTCACACGCCTCCAAGATACGGCACCCACACCCTACGGTGTAGTGTCAATAGTCCTCGGCTATCATAATCGAAGGAGGAAACTTGACCCACCACACGCTCGCTCTTCCGATGCTCCTCCTTGATAGCCTCCTGTTGAGCCTCCCGAATTTGCTCCAACAGGGGAGTCACTACGGTCATCCTCATACAAATATCCCTGATCGGCACCGCCTTGCGGCTAAGCGCATCGGCCACCACATTGGCCTTCCCTGTGTGGTAAAGGATCTCACAATCATAATCCTTCACCACGTCCAACCACCGACGCTGCCTCATGTTCAGATTCGGCTGATCCATGATGTACCTCAAACTCTTGTGGTCCGTGTAGATGGTACATCGAACCCCGTAGAGGTAATGCCGCCAAATCTTGAGGGCAAAAACCACCGCCCCCAACTCCAAATCATGCGTCGGGTAGTTCACTTCGTGAGGCTTGAGCTGCCTTGAAGCGTAGGCAATGACATGCCCCCTCTGCATCAATACCGCGCCCAACCCTGAAATGGACGCGTCACAGTAAACTATAAAATCCTCTACGCCCTCTGGCAGGGCTAAGATTGGCGCCTCGCACAATCTCTGTCTCAGCGTCTCAAACGCAGCCTGCTGCTCGGGTCCCCACCGAAAGACTACGACTTTCTTCGTCAGCCGCGTCAGGGGTACGGCTATCTTGGAGAAGTCCTGAATGAATCTCCGATAATAGCCTGCCAATCCCAGGAAACTCCGAATCTCAGATGGAGACTTCGAAACCTCCCATCTCATCACGGCCTCGACCTTGGCCGGATCGACCAGAATCCCGTTCTGGTTGACAAGGTGTCCGAGAAATTGCACCTCACGCAACCAAAACTCGCACTTGGAGAACTTGGCATACAAGCTCTCCCTCCTCAGGGTCTCCAAAACTTCTCTCAGATGCTCCTCATGCTCCTCCTGTATCTTGGAATAAACCAAGATGTCGTCAATGAAAACTATCACAGACCGATCCAACATCGGTCTGCATACGCGGTTCATGAGGTCCATGAATGCGGTAGGAGCATTGGTGAGCCCAAACGGCATCACCACGAACTCATAATGTCCGTAGCGCGTCCGAAACGCGGTCTTCTGCGCATCCTCCTCTCCGACCCTCATCTGATGGTATCCCGAACGCAAATCGATCTTGGAAAACCAAGACGCTCCCTAAAGCTGGTCAAAGAGATCATCAATTCTCGGGAGTGGGTAACAGTTCTTCACCGTTACCTTATTCAGCTCCCGATAGTCTATGAACATCCGGTGCGACCCGTCCTACTTCTTCACAAACAGGATCGGGGCTCCCCAAGGTGAACTACTCGGACGAATAAATCCCTTGTCTAGCAGCTCCTGCAGCTGCGTAGACAACTCCTGCATCTCGAGAGAAGCCAACCGATACGGTGACTTCGCTATTGGAGCCGCACCAGGAACGAGGTCAATCCTGAACTCCACCTGTCTCTCCGGAGGTATCCCAGGAAGCTCCTCTGGGAAAACATCCGCGAAATCTCGAACCACCGGAACCTCTCTCACCGTCGCCTTACCCGCCTCCCGGGTATCCGTCACATACGCGACATATCCTGCGCATCCCTGCTGAAGATAGCGTCTAGCCCTCGCTGCTGAACATACAGTGCGTCCGCAATGTGGCCTCTCGCCATGAATCACTAACTCTCCCCCACCTGGGGTCCTGACTCGCACTAGATGTTGCGCGCAATATATCACCGTCCCATTAGGGCTCAACCAATCCATGCCTATAATCACCTTGTTTCCGCGCAATCGGAATGGGAACCAAGTCTACCAAATATCGCTCCTCAAACAACCGCAATACGCAATCCCGAAACACCATCGATGCTCTCACCGATCGATCGTCAGCAATCTCTACCTCTAAAGGGCAATCCAATATGCCTGAAAACTCAGGAAACTTCTTGCTAAGCGCAAGGGAGACAAATGATCGGGAGGCACCCGAGTCGAACAACACCTGAACTGGAATGCCATTCACATGGAACGATCCTAATGCATACATATACACACAGAGCACATATCAATATCATAACATCATAAAATAAAGTAGAGGGAAAGAATCATACCCGTCACCACGTCGGGTGCGGCGCGTGCCTCCTCGGTAGTCAGCTGAAATGCCCGGCTCCTCACCACCGGAGCCTCTGCCTTGCCTTGCCGGCCATCAATGATCTGCAAGGTCGCTGGAGCTGGCGCCTTCACTGGCGCAGATGCTGTCAACTGGGGGCAATTGGCCTTCTTGTGGCCCCTCTGGTTGTAGTGAAAACACAACAACTCCGATGTCTGGATAGCCAAAACTGGTGTAGTACAATCCCTGCTAAAGTGCCCTACCTTGCCGCACTTGTAGCAGCCTGCTGATCCCATCCTACATGCTCCCTCATGCGTCCTTCCGCATTTCCCGCAGCTGCCAGGTCCCCCTTGGCCTTTCGGCCTCCCATCTGATCCCCTGGGCTTCTTTCCTGGAGCCCCAACTACCTGCCCCGCCTCTGCTTTCCTCTTCCGAATGTGCTCTAAATCAATCTCCCTTTCCCTCGCCCTAGCGATCATGGACTCCAGGGTAGGGCAAGCTGAAAAGCTAACATGCTCCCGGATGTCAGCCCGTAGCATATCATGATAACTGGTCCTCCTCATATCCTCGTCACCCGCATACTGGGGCACCAACAAAGCCCTCTCCTGGAACTTGGCGGTGATCTCCGCCACAGTCTCTGTCGTCTGCCTCATGTCCAAAAACTCCCTGGCCAGCTGCTGAAGCTCGACAGCCGACGCAAACTCTGCCCTAAACCTGGTCACAAAGTCCGACCAGGTCATAGCCTCGATAGCTGAGGCTCCCAACGAGTCACCCACTGACTCCCACCAATCTCGAGCTCGGTCTCGTAAACACCCTGCTGCATACCTCACCTTCGACCCCTCGGGGCAGAAGCTAGTCAACTGTGCAGACTCTATGTCTGCAATCCATCTCCTGGCAGTAATGGGGTCTTTCACCCCATGGAAATCCGGCGCACCACTGCCCCTGAAGTCCTTAAAGGACAGCGTGCGAGATCCCGACTGGCCAGATGCCATGTCACTCCTGAACGCCCTGAGGTGATCCTCCATCAACTCGATGATCCCTTCCTTGATCGACCCGAAGTTAATGGGGGTCGACTCAAGGATACCCCTGTTGATCTCTGACGTGATGAACTCGCGTAGTCCCTCATCTACCGGCTCGGAACCTGATCCCGAACCTGACCCCTCTCCTGAACCGCCATCTATCAGCCTCGATCGAAGTACCACCATTCTGCAAAACATAATAACAATCATTAGTGATACTGATACTTCCTGAGGGATCACAACTACTTACAAGTTCCCTGGTCTTATCTTGGCCTTCCTTGGTTCGGGTACGGATCCTCTGCTTTCAGTAGTACGAGCCCATACTACCTTCCACATCTATCCGTACCTTCTTCAAGGACTGCATCGACTCCACCAGATCCCTTCCACAACGGCTGATCACTGCTATACTCATCCAAGGCTTGCCCTAGGGAAATCTCAGGCTCCACCCTACCAGGTCCTCAGCTGCTGAAGGCCTCTTAGTAGTGCCAATTAACCATTACCTGAATACCATCACATGTGGTGAGGCTCGGATAATCCTTTGAGTAACAGGCTCATCCCTACAATGGTTAGACTCAAATGAGAGCTGCGCAATAGGGCCAAATCCAGCACTCTAAGATTATTCAACCCTGATCACATGTGACGTGACGTATTCACCTAATGGCTAACTCCCACCACTCAAAGTCCCACAAAGCACAAAGCAAGCAGCATTCGAACTAAGGGAACAATCTCAAGCAAATCCGCTCTCATAGAGAAAAACTGATCTAGCATACAGAGCTAAACTCATACTATCAGGCATAACCTAACAGGCTATCCTACTGCTGTCTACTCGATTCTAGCATGAAATTTTTCATACACTGAAGCACATAAAGCAGGCACATAAGGCATCACTACTAGATCCTTAGTCCTATTCTAGCATGCTGTTCTACTGAAACTGAATAACACAACATCAGCTTGTATGGGTACTTTGGGGAATACTTACTTGAGCTCGCCCGGTTGCGCACATCACACACTTCGTTTCTTCTTAAAATACTTTACTTGACCTTTTAGAAAAAGTTTTCTTTTTCAAAATCTTTTGACCCCTCGATTTGAGTTCAGACACCCCCCGAAGGTGTGTCCGAATCCCTCAAACCAGGGCTCTGATACCAACTTGTAACGACCCAATTTTCACGTCCAAAAATTTCGTTTTTAAAACATTACTTTAGGAAACATTAATAATTAAAAACATTGTTTGATCAAACCACATCACAACGTTTACCATGTCTAAAAGCCAAATCATACAACCAATCGAAATATCAGAGTATAAATCCCAGAGAAATCTTGTAAATGCGGAAACCAGTGTGTGTGCATGCTGTGCCGCTACCACGCCAGCTCCTTCCCCTTCGATGAAGAGGTACCTGAAACTAAAACTGTAAACTGTAAGCACAAAGCTTAGTGAGTTCCCCCATAATACCTCATACCATGCAAGCATATAACAAACAACATTCAGCTAGGAGTTACGGGCCTCACCCACACTTGGGAAGATACGGGCCCTGCCCACACTTCGCTAGCCGAGAGATATGGGCCTCGCCCACACTTGTGAAGATACGGGCCCTGCCCACATTTCGCTAGCCGGGAGATACGGGCCTCTCCCACACTCTACTATATGGGAGATACGGGCCTAGCCCACACTTCACTCTTGGAGAGATACGGGCCTTGCCCACACTCAACCGTTAACTCATAATATACAAGTATCACATAGACAACAAGTATAGACAACTCTATCATACCGAAACATATATCATACTTGACTAAACCAAGAGATACGGGCTCGACCCACACTCTAGTACTAATATCTCGTCTAAACGGGTCGGCCTTGGTGCCTTAGACCCGTTCCTACTGGAAAGGAAACTCACCTCGAAATAGCTGCTGGTCTGTGTGGGAATTGACTGTCTGCTGTTGCTGCTGCTCCGGAAATCCTCCGACTATAATTCCCACAAAACACTCAATCAAACACCGCTAACTGACTCTCGGGTAAAATGACCATTTTACCCTTGATCAAGTTAAAAGTCAAAGCCAAAGTAATCTTTCAGTTGACCCGACTCGCCGAGTTGGCTCCCCAACTCGCCGAGTCCTTATCCAATCAATTGTCCTGCATCCCGTCTCTACTCGTCGAGTTGGGCGCTGAATCGACGAGTTCTCCTTCCAAACTGATATCCAAGTCCTTCATCCTACTCGCCGAGTTGTATGAACAACTCGTCGGGTTCATCTTCATCCGATGAACAATTTATGTTGTGACTCGCCGAGTTGTATGAACAACTCGCCGAGTCTGATCTTGATCTAAGAAGATTGCCTTGAACTCGCCGAGTCAGGGCGTTGACTCGCCGAGTTCCTTCATGGGTGAGTTCGGCTACCAACTCACCGAGTCCACCCAGGACTCACTACTTCAACTCGACACAACCCAAAGGGGAAAAACTCGGAGACTCGCGACCAGACTCGCCGAGTCAGATGAGCGACTCGTCGAGTCTGCTTCATGCAAAACCATATACGCGATTTTGCTCGAATCCAATCCATGCCAATCATAGATCTGGGCTCCTATGGCCTGGTTTACACGTAAAGTTTCCAACTTTACGTGTAGATCCTCACCAATAAAGGTTCTAAGGCTTAAAGTGCACCAAAAGGGGTAGATCTAGGGCTTGTGTGCAATATGACTCCATAAAGGCAGTAGATCCAAGCTCCAGGGACTGAATGGGGTCTAGATCTAAAGGCTAACAACTTGAACCAACCAACAATGCACAACCAAGCTTGGGACATGGTTCAAGAGGGACTTTAATGGAGTAATAAGCATTTACCTCAATGAAATTACTGAGAGAACACAGAGATGCTTGGCTTCCTTCCCTTCCTCTTGATTTACTCCTCTTCCTTCTCAAAATCTTCAAGGAAATCACACTAATAAGCCTCAAACTCACAAGAACAAGGGCTAGGACGTATGGAGGGCTTTTGAGGGTGAAGGGGGCGGAGTTGGGGCGCAAATGGTCGTTTAAATAGGGTGCAAACCCGTGGAAATTAGGGTTTCATCGGACAGCGCGGACTTGCCGAGTCCATAATATGGACTCGCCGAGTTGCCAACTTAACCGCGTCCCAAGTCTCGTATCTACTCGGCGAGTCGGGCCTCCAACTCGCCGAGTCTAAGGCGAATAATACAAAATACTCAGATAATCTTACATACCAGGAACCAGGTGCTACAATATGAGTAAAAATATGCACATATCAAACTACCACCCCAAGACGGTGTACGGGGAGTAGCCCAAAGTGCAACCAGTGTAGCTATCATCATACTGGTGCCTGTTGGGTCTGCAATAATAATGGCAAGAAGGGCCATCTCATCCAGAAATGCAGGTTCCCAGCACCTGTCGTGAACCATGGAGCTGCCACAGCCACCAGGAGTAGAACTTGTTATGAATATGGAGAGATCCGACATTTCAAGAGGAGTTGCCCAGAGTGAAGAGACCAAGCATAAATGCCAGAGGTAGGACATTTTTTATTAGGCTAGGGAAGCCATCCAGGATCCATCTATGGCTACTGGTATGATTCTAATTAACAAATTGTATGCAAAAATACTTTTTGTTTTGAGTATTGAATGAAGCTATATCATTCCTAAGTTTAGACAGTTATTGAACCATCCATCTAGTGACCTTAGGGAAACTTATATAGTAGAGATGGCTAATGGTCAAGTATGTAGTACCCAATAAGTATTATAGAATTGCATATTAACATTAAATAATCACGCCTTTCACGTCAACCTCATGCTTATGATTATCGGAAGCTTTGACATCATAGTAGGCATCGATTGGTTATCCTCTCATCATGTACAAAATTTATGCTTTAAGAAAGCAGTGCGTCTTCACTTACCAAATAGGGAATCACTAATCGTTTATGGATACAAACCTAACAAGAACCTTAGGATCATATCCTATTTGAAGGCAAGGAAGTACGTATATAAGAAGTGTTGCACCTTCAAGGATCACATCATTGATAAAAGGAGTAAGGGGAGGAAAATAAAGGATGTACCCTAGGTGTGTGATTACCCTGATGTATTTCTAGAGGAATTACCCAAGATACCACTAGTGTGGGAAGTGGAGTCATGGAAGGCTAACTCAGGCCAAGCTTCTCACCTTGAGGAGCACCAGTGTTGTTTGTCAACAATAAGGATGGATCTTTTCGGTTGTGCATCAACTATTGAGAGATGAATAAGTTTACCATCAAGAATAGATACCCACTCCATATTTGATCAATTACAAGGATCCAATTATTAATCGAAAAACAACTTGAGGTCTGGATATCATCAACTATGAGTCATGAAAGAATATATTATGAAGACTACATTTAGAACTCACTACGGTCATCATGAGTTCTTGGTCATGTCGTACGGATTGAGCAATGCCCCCAAATGTTTTCATGGATTTAATGAACCATGTCTGCAAACCGTACCTAGATAAATTTTTGATTGTGTTTATAGATGACATTAATATACTCACGAACTAAGGAGGAACACGGACAACATTTACGAATGATCCTGGAACTATTACGAAAAGAAAATTTTTTACACCAAATTTTGTAAATGTGAATTATGGATTAGATAATTACACTTTCTAGAGCATGTGGTCAGTAACAAAGGAATCCACAGTGATCCCTCCAAGATGGAGGCAATAAAGAATTAGGAATTGCCAAAGACACCAACCAAAGTGTGTTAATTCCAAGGTCTAATAGGTTATTATTGGAGATTCATATACAACTTCTCTAAGATAACCAAACCTCTCACAACCTTGACATCAAAGGTAATAAAGTTTGTTTGGGGAGACAGACAATAAGTTGTTTTCCAAAAGTTGAAGGAAATGGTGTGCAACGCACTGATACTTTCCCTTCCAGAAGGAACTGATGATTTCTTCATGTAGTACAACGCCTTGCATCGAGGGTTGGGATGTGTATTGATGCACAGAGAGAAGGCTATAACTTACGCCTCTTGACAGCTCAAGGCGCATGAGAATA